>NW_022589734.1:21617644-21870608 GCF_004348235.1 Phoca vitulina
AAAAAAAAAAAAAAAAAAAATTTAAAAAAAAAAAAAAAAAACAAAAAACTCTTACTCTTTCTTTGCCCATTTGAAAAAAAAAATTTTTTTTTTGCTATTAAGTTATATGAGTTCCTTATATATTTTAGATATTAACCCCTTATTATATATGTGGCTTACAAATATTTTCTCTCATTTCATAGGTTGCCTCTTCATTTTGTTGATGATTTCCTTTGGTTTCCTTTGTTTTGCATTTTTAGTTTGATGTGCTCCCACTTGTTTCTTTTGGTTTTTGTTGCCTTTGCTTTTGGTGTCAAATCCAAAAAAATCTGGCAGGACCATTGTCAAGGAGACCACCGTCTCCAAGACCAAAGTCAAGAAAATTACCTCTTATGTTTTCTTCTAGAAGTGCTATGGTTTCAGGTCTTAAATTGATAGGGGTTCAGTTTCATTCTTTTTCATGTGGCTATCCAGTTTTCCCAACACCATTTATTGTAGAGATAGTCCTTTCCCCATTGAATAGTCTTGGCTCTTTTGTCAGAAATTAATTGCCCATAAATATTTTGTGTTTATTTCTGGGTTCTCTATTCTATTCCATTGACCTCTGTGTCTTTTTTAATGCCACCATACTGTTTTGATTACTATATTTTTGAAGTACAGTTTGAAATCAGGAAGTATTATGCCTCCAGCTTTGTTTTTCTTTCTCAAGATTACTTTGGCAGGAACACCAAAGACGGTTAAGCATCTGCCTTCGGCTCAGGTCATGATCCCAGGGTCCTGGAATCAAGTTCCGCATCAGGCTCCTTGCTCGGTGAGGAGCCTGCTACTCCCTCTGCCTGTTGCTTCCCTGCTTGTGTGCACTGTCTCTCTCGCATGCTCTCTCTCTGGCAAATAAATAAATAAAATCTTTAAGAAAAAAAAAGATTACTTTGGCCATTTGGTGTCTTTGTGGTTCTGTATGAATTTCACTTTTTTTTTTTTTTTTAATGTGTGCAAAATGCCATTGGAATTTTGATAGGGATTGCATTGAATCTGTAGCTCACTTTGGGTAGTATGGACATTTTAACATTATTCTTCCAATTCATAAGCATGGAATATCTTTCCTCTTATTTGTGTTTTTTTTTTTCAATTTCTTACACAATGTCTTATAATTTTCAGTGTAGAGATCTTTCACCTTCTTTATTAAACTTATTCATATTTTATTCATTTTGAAGGTATTGAAAATGGGATAGTTTTCTTTATTTCTCTTTCTGATAGCTTATTGTTGGTGTATAGATAGACAACTAATTTTTGTGTATATATTTTATATACTGCAGTTTTCCCGAATAGACATTTTTTTCCCAAAGAAGACATACTAATGGCTAACAGTTATATAAAAAACAGTTATATAAAAAAATCATTAATCATGAGGGAAATGCAAATCAAAACTACAATGAGGTATCACTTCACACCCTCTAAAATAGCTACTATCAAAAAGACAAGAAATAAAGAGTGTTGAGGAGGATGTGGATCAAAGGGAACTCTTGCCTACTGTTGGTGGGAATGTAAATTGGTGCAACTATTATGGAAAACCACTGTGGAGGTTTCTCTAGAAATTTAAAATAGAACTATTATATGATCAAGTAATCCCACTTCTGTGGATAAATCTAAAAGAAACGAACCATTATCTCAAAGGGATAGCTGTACTTCCATGTTTATTGCAGCATTATTCACAATACCCTAGGTATGGAAACAACCTAGGTGTCTGTGATTGGATGAATAGGTAGAGAAAATGTGTACAAACACACACACACACACACACACACACATATATATTCTTTGTGTGATTGCCAAGGACTGGGGAGGGTGAGGTAAGGAATAGGAAGAGGTTGGTAAAAGGTTGCAAACTTTCCATTCTAGGATGAATAAGGTCTGACTATCTAATGTATAACATGGTGACTCTAACTGCTTAGATTGTATTGTGTAATTGAAATCTAAGAGAACTGGACTTAAATGTCAACAACAAAAGGGTAAAGGTATGAGGTGTTGAATGTATTCATCAACTCGATGGAAAGGAGAATCAATCCATACACTTTACACACTTTAAACATTTTACAATTTTATTTATTTTTTATTTTCTTTTTACATCTTACCATTTTATTTGTGGATTATGCCTCAATTAAAAAAAGAAAAACCTCTTACCCTTCTTACTGTTCACTGCTTGTGACATTCGATCTATTTGAGTTGGGGTCTGTGTAGGCGGAAACTTGTTCTTGGCAGCATCTTCTGGGAAGTGGACTTGAGAACTTACTGGGTAGTTTAAGTACTATTTAAGCCAAAGGGTTAATACAGAAGGAGTAGAGGCTGGATGGGAAGTCCCTCCGCAGCCTGCTTCGGTTTGAAAAGGACCCTGTTTTTTGTGCTTCTAATATTTTTGTAGGTGCCATCTCTTTCAGGACCAATCAACAAGACAGCCTTCCTAAAAATGGTCGTTGGTGTAACCGGGTGTTTGCTCCCCAGACGTGCCAAAGTTCCCTATCATTTGAAACAGCTGGTGTGGAATAAAAGCCACCCCATCTCTCACTTGTGTTCTTGAGGAGATTAAGAGGAGCTGAGGTCATGCTAAGGGAGGGATTTCGTTCTCCCATCTGGACTCCTCCTGTCAGGACTAGATAGCCAGTGTGTGAAATTTTTCAGGCTGAGCAGCAGTGGAATTTGTATGCATGTGCATGTTTGACACACACACACACACACACACACACACACACACCCCACATACAATAAAGCTATGGGCTTGGAACAGAAAGTTAGAATCCCACTTTCCACTACACCAAAGATCTGAAATGTAGACTTCTTTTTTATTATCATAATTCTTTTTTCCTTTTTTTTAGTGTAAAATTGAATAACCACGAGAGAAATGAAAATACCATACCATAAAACCTTGAAGTCAGAAGAGAATTTTAGCTTCTCCCCTTCATTTTCTTAAAAAAAAGAATATAAAAAGATGAAATAAATAAAATACACATATGTAAACATATACATAGGCGAATATGTAAAGTGTCGCTGAGGGATCTTTTAACAAGGATGCTGTTAACGTTTGTCTGGATGCACTGTGACCATGCTCCTGATGATCAGCCCCTGAAAGAATGGAAATTCTTGATTTGGTCAAAATATTTTCTGGGGGAGGGAGGCGCCTGGCTGGTTCAGTCAGAAGAGCATGCCACTCTTGATCTCAAGGTTGTAAGGTTGAGCCCCACGTTGGGTGTAGAGTTTACGTAAGAAAATCCTGAAAAAAATTGAAATTTTTTGGACAACTCAGGTTCTAAAGGCTTTGTGGTGATACAAATAAAAACAGAGAAACTTGCTCTTGTGTTGCTATTACCACATCTGTGATTTAATTTTGAACCCTTTGGAGTGTCTTGTAAGCAGAAGTGCCAACTAAAAGGGCTGTTGTAAAGTCTGCATTTGTTGTATGGTACATATTTTATCTTAAAAATATTTTTTATGATTTGTCAGCATCATGGAATTTTAAGCTGATTTTCAAATTAATAGATTTTATTTTTAAAATGTGTATATGTTATACTGAAGTTATAGGGACTTTGCATAAGGTATTTTTAAAAATATAATAGTTTGACCATTTTGGAGTTGGAAAATATGATTGGGATGACCTAATCTCTCTCATTCCTTTTGCTTGCTTACAAAGTATGAACCACATCAGATGGTGACCACTCTTCTTCTTACACAATTCCGGGGGAGTCAGACCACAGTCTCCTTTAATGATTCATCCACTCCAGAACTCAACAATCCAGACTGTTGGACTTTTTTATTACATATACCTTGACACTTGAAGACACCCATTTTTTTCCTGGTTTTACACAAAGTTTGAAGACCTCCTTAACCTAATAATAATTCTTAATATACTTGAACATGGTTATTAAATGACCTTGGACCTAATTTTATTTTTTTTGAGAGAGAGAGAGAACGGGCATGAGTGGGGGGAGGGTCAGAGGGAGAGGGAGAGAGAGAATCTTAAGCGGGCTCCATGCCCAGCGTGGAGCCCCATGTGGGGCTCAATGTCACAATCCTGAGATCATGACCTGAGCCGAAATCAAGAGTCAGAAGCGTAACTCACCGGGCCACCCAGATGTCCTGGACCTAATTTTCTGTAAGTTAAGCAATCCTAAGCATTTAACATTTTTCATAAGTCTTACTTTTCACTCTACCTTTTGTATATTTTAGGGTATGAGTTACTCATAATTGAGATTATTATAAAGCTTTGTAGTTTATTATGCATTCCATATTCATGCTCTCTTTTATTTGGTCCTTCCACAAACATTGTGCTAAACCGGGAGATGAGGTGCGCTGAACTAAGGAAGGAAGAAATCTGGGAGGAGGATGAAGATACACTTATATGAAATGAAAGCCCAGACAGAATAGGAGATGGACACCCGAGCATAGTATAAAGTAATGAGAGTGGATTTCAGTTGCCGAGCTGTATGAGATTTGTGCCTAGAACAGTTTCCCTTTTCTGGTTGACTAATTTCCATATCAAAATCAACACCACTAATTTTTGCAGACTCATATTGGTTGGTTAGATGGACCCTGAATCCCATTGTGATCAACTTGGTGCAGAAATGTACTTCCACGCATCGGGTGCACACCCCGACCTTTATAAATGAAACGAGCTGGTTATCCACATCATGTACCATGCTCTTTGATCTTCTCCTCTTTCCCTCCAGTTCTCTGTACTTTTCTTGCCTGTTTCCCACTGGGTAGGGAGTGGAAAGAGGGGAGCTCAAACACGTCTGTGTATTAAGAGTGTGGGGATAGAGTTGGCTCCCAAAAAGTTGAAGTTACCTCCACTCAGGAAGACCTTTGAGAAGTCATTTCTCCATTTTTTTTTCCTGAGTGCTGCCAAATAGGATTTAAAAGCTGGAAATTTTGTGTTGCATTAAAAAAAATCAGAATTACTTGTCAAGTTTAAACTTACAGAACGTCCTGACGCCATGACGAGAGAGTCAGGGTTGAGAAATCTAAGCTCAGGTCGGTCTTCTCTTCACAGGAAGTTGGCTAGCAGATGGCATCCCGCTCTGAGCTTCCTGCTTGTCTCTGGTCGTCTCCAGCTTGTACAGCAAGAAAGCTTAAAAGGCTATTAGGGTTTTGTGGGTCAGATACCCAATGGCAAAAATTTCCCCCACTCGCCGATCCCACAAAGAAAACAGCCTCTTTTTGAAATTGGACACTTTAAAGAAAGATTTATGAACCTTCAGGGTTATGAAACCATCTGGTGCTTAGGAACTTGCAGACCGGTTGCTCTGACAGTTCAAAGTCTGGACTGGCCCCCCACTCCTCCTTCTGGAAGAGTTCAATGTAGTCTCTGCATTGATACCTAAGAGTCTCATCTTCTAAATCTGTTGAACGACTTGTGAAAATCAGTGGGATTGGCAGAATATACCTGGTCCCTTTTGAGAGCATTTGTACCGTTTGCTACGTGCCGCCTCAAGGAGCCCAGTGGCTGAGCTCTGCGTTTCCACTCTGCTCAGCTTCCTTGAGGAGCACTGTGTAATTCTGGTTTTGTTTTGACAGTTGGTGACCTTTGACCCCTCTGAGTAAAATGTTTAGGCTGCGGAGAACTGAAAAGAGCTTTCAGATGGGATACTTCCAACCTCTTTCAAGCTAGAGCAGTCTCCCCCACCCTCAGCGCAGCAAACCCTTATATAGAAATAGTTTTCAGCCTCTAGACGGTGTTCTGGTGCAACACATCAGATCAAAGCCTTGCTTAATATGTTTGAAAAATGCACATCCGCACTGCAGAGCAAAAACATGCTATGGAAATCAATAATATCATATTCAGGCAGCCCTAACTTCAAAGCGACTCCTAATGTGCGTTCTCAATTTCAAAAGAAAATGGAGAAGATGAGAACAGGGTGCACAAGCTTTCTCTGCTTCATTCTATTTGTAACCGAGCTGAGATCTCAAATGTCTCTCTACTGCTTTTTGACGGGTCCCCAAGGACTCTGGGCGTAGGGCAATCTGCTTGCTAATTGCCTGCACCTGTGATAATCTTGTACACTTAGGTTACAAGAGTGGCAGACTTTCTTCCACCCCATGCTTTTGGAATGCAAAATTTCTACACTTCATTGGAGGAACAACATTTTAGGGGAGAATATAAAATGAGAAACACAGAGATAATGTGGATTAACCCTTAAGGTTCTTTTACACCCAGCAAATTGGTTTGCGTTGGCAGTTTATCTTTCCACGGTTGTTACGGTATTTGTTGACCCTTTGTGTGGCTCTCTGTCTCTCTCCTAAGAACAGCATAATTATATTTTTAATTATATGATTATCTTTAATAATGTTTATGTCTTTATGTACTCTTCGGGGGATAGGACTGATATTTTTACATGTTGAACTGGCTTGAGGATAACATTAGACATGTAGTCCTGGGTGTGTGGTTATAGTTGAGCATGGAAACTGTTTAATGCATTCTTTCATTACTTATTTGACACTGTGTCATGCATACGTTATCTGATTTGCTAGAAAGTAAGTATTAACCATAGTGTGATGGAAGCATTGTATAAAATCAGTTCTCCCACCAACTCTTCCTCTTCCCTCTGTATTCTTTCCTGAAATGGTGATGGTGAACTGTCACTGAACCACGTCGAGGATGTACAGCTCACAGCAGGAGACCCAGGGACCGAATCGTGAAACTGATCTGTTTCGCAACTTTGCCTGAGCCTGTTGGACATCGTATCGAGGGTCAGGCGAACCAGCAGTGCTCTTTCCGTAGCAAGAGCCCTTATTTTGCTTCTCGGTCTGTGATGAGTCTGCTTGTTAGCGACCTTTTCCAGCACAGTGTTAACATGTCAAAGTTCATGTGACAGCTCGCGATGAAAACTGTTTGAATTGTGGGCTCTAAGTGATGCTTCACAGTCATTTGTTTAGAAAATGGGGAGATTCCAAATTGGCCAGATGTTGGTACACTCAGAGATTTGTCTCCATCGATTCTGGACCTGACTCATTTGTGACCAAATCTTGGTTCCTAGTACTGCATTTCATTTCAACTTAAACTCCAAAAAAGGCATCAAAGACTTTTATCAGTTTCCTTTATATTTATTTTTAGATAATTCCTCAGTTGCAGCTTATAAACTAAAGTAGGACTTCCAACTCCTTACAGAATGAAATTGCATGCTTGGAAATTGTTCTTTCTTACACTGCTCAGTAACTGGGGTAAAAGGCAGTCTTGGGCTGCTTTCTTTCCATTCTGCGATGGGTAGGAAAGAAAAGGGCTCCTGAGGCATTGTCGAGTGAATACACGATAGAAGCTCAGGATTTCAGCGTCAGTTTTCACTTGCTCCTCTTTTTTTTATTCCTCATATCCTATATATCCCCCGTTCTCTGACTATTCCTCCAGAGAGCAGGTATTTTCACTTGACTCTCATGTCAAGTGCTACAAAAATATTTTTGAGTTTTGACAGATGCTATCAACTTTGGTTTTTCTAACTAGCAGCTCCAGATAAACTCTGTCCTGGGGATTACTGACCTTGAGTCTGCCAATTGGCTTTGATCAATGGTTGCCGTCACTTTTCAGAAAGATACTTTATAAAACATCACATGATGGGACTCTCAGTTGTAGTTGGACCCCTCAATATCCATCTGCTGTCTTACTCAGAGATTTTGAAAAATCTCTGAAAGATACCTATATACGGTTTTGTATAAATGCATACAATTATATATAAACTTTTATATATATACATACATAGATATGTGTATAGATAATAACCTTTGCAATACCTTAATGTTTGTTAGTTTTCTTTTCTTCTTTCTTTCCTTCTTTCTTTCTTTCTTTCTTTCTTTCTTTCTTTCTTTCTTTCTTTCTTTCTTTCTTTCTTTTTCTTTCTCTTTCCCTCCCTCCCTCCCTTCCTTCTTTCTTTCTCTGTCTCTCTCTCCCCCACCTCCCTCCCTCCCTCCCTCCCTCCCTTCGTTCTTTCTCTCCCTCTCTCTCTCTCCCCCACTTCCCTTCCTCCCTCGCTCCCTCCCTCCCTTTGTGTTTCTCTCTCTTTCTTCCTTCCTTCCTCCCTTCCTCTCATTCATTCATTCATTCCAGCAGAGTTAACATACCGTGTAATATTGGTTTCAGGGGCTCCTGGGTGGCTCAGTCATTAAGTGCCTGCCTTTGGCTCAGGTCATGATCCCAGGATCCTGGGATTGAGTCCTGACTCAGGCTCCCTGCTCAGCGGGAGTCTGCTTCTCCCCCTTCTTCCCACTCGTGCTCTCTCTCACTATCTCTGTCTCTCTCAAATAAATAAATAAATATTTTAAAAAATAATAATATTAATTTCAGGTGTATGATATAGTGATTCAACACTTCCATACAATACCCAGTGCTCATCATAGCAAGTGCACTCCTTACCCCCTGTCACCTATTTCCCCCATCCCCCCACCCGCCTCCCCTCTGGTGACCATCAGTTTGTTCTCTGTAGTTAAGAGTCTGTTTCTTGGTTTGCCTCTCTCTCTCTCTCTCTCTCTTTTTCCCTTGGCCTGCTTGTTTTGTTTCTTAAATGCCACATAGTGAAATCACAAGGTATTTGTCTTTGTATTTCCCTTAGCATTATACTCTCTAGCTCCATCCATGTCATGTCATTGCAAATAGCAAGATTTCATTCTTTTTTATGGCTGGTAAATACTTTTTATTTTTATCAAGAAAGGGCAAAACAAGTTCTGTTCCATCTTTCATGTTAGAATATTTGGTCTTTCCTCTCAACCTTATGAATCAAGTCCTAATTGTCACTAAATTTAGTGAGATCCAGACAAAGTTTGTTACTATTTGCTGTTTTATTAAATGCTTCATCATGAGATCTTCATGTGTTTTCTGACCACTAAATTTCAGCAGAGCAAACCCACAATTTACTTCAAAACCATCACAAGAGTTTACTGGCCTTGACCTCTTGATCATTTGTTTGAGATTTTTATACTAACCACACATTTCTGGGTAAGTGAGCACACATATCCATGCATTTCTGCAATATTATGGTAAAAGTCTTGGTCAAGTTGTTTTCAAAGGGGGTGGGGAAGCTGTATTTTTAGTATTCGTGTGACCCCTGGGTCCTGGGTAAAATGCAGATTGCAGAAAAGAAGACATGACCAATCCTGGAACTTTGGCCTTTGGCCCAGAAATATATCTTGATGGGTCTCTGGACAAATTTCCACAGCAATTCTTAGCACAATAAAACTGACAACCATGAGCTTTTCTCAAATGTTTACACTGTAGTTTCTTAACAACATGTGAACACAATTGAAACATTTAAAAAAAATCTTTAGATTCTCAAAATTCACAAACATTCATCTGATCTTGAAGAATGCTATAGGCAAGGAATCTGGAATTCCTAACCTGGAATAACTGAATTAAGCGAGAATCACGTACGTGAAAATGCTCTGTAACTTGTAACTGTCATGTGGATGTCAATCATTGATTTTTACAGTTTGATCATTTTCTTTTGTTTCCCTGAAATAAGGTTCGGGTTAGGTCAGCACTATTTGGTTGAAGTATGTGTGATAGTTAAATATAAACTGAATGGATTTCAAAATATATGATTCTCTTCTTGCTCCTGTATACCAGAAATCTATCTGTTGGTTCTGCCTGTGCATTATTTCTTCCGGGAAAAGCTTCTTTCTTTCTTTCTTCCTTTCCTTCCTTCCTTCCTGGAATCTATTCCTCACCTGAGTTCATGCTTTTTGAGTGGGGCCGACCCTAATATCCTATTCCAGCAATGGCTAGCTGCGTTCATTTGGCCAACCATAATTCACTATGATTAGTCCGTGGGTGGGCATGGGCTAGCTTAGCTGCCATCACCTAGGGGAATTTTGCTGGAACCACTGGGAGGAGTCATCTTACAGCTTCTAGTAGCTGTTTTCTCTCCTGTGGGGATGGCCTGCCTGAGAATGAAGTCAACATGGAGAAAAGCCAAGGTACAGAGTGCAGGGACACATTCCTGGTAACAGAGGTCAAGCTCCCGTGTCCACCCATGCTCAAGGTTTGTTCCGTGGAACTTCCAGCTCTGTGATCCAATGAACATCGCCACTTTTGCGTTCCTTTAGTTAGTTTCAGAGAAGTTTCTGTTCCTGGAAACTGAGTGTTCTGGTGTATTCCCACTCTGTCATTCATTGACTGTCTAATTAATTGTATTACTTTGTGTCTGCCACCTAACTTCTCGGAGTTAGGATTTTCATCTGTCAAAGTAAATTGTATTATTTAGAATTCAAACAGAAAGCAGGTGGCACAAGGAGATCTGAATCTTTCAAAGAGTGCTGGTTTATAAAAGTATGGAAATTAGGTAGTATTAGATGGGTAGTATAGATCCAAAGAGATGAGAGTGGGGAGCATACCTGGAAACTGAACAGAGAGACTCTTGCAGAGAAGAAGCAGTGATTTGTAGCTGGAGCAAACTTAACAGGGAGCGCCAGGGGGATGGATAAGCACACCGGCCCCATTCTCCTACCTTTCATCCGTCTCCTGCCAGGGCTTCCCATTTCCTGACCTCAACAGGAATGGACAGGGGCCTGCTGATGTGGTCCTTGGATGTGGAGAGCAGGGGGAGAGGGGTGGAGAGTGGATCTGGATGGGCAAATGAAGGATCTTCAGTTTGTCTTCTGGTTCTAAAATGAAATGAGTATTGATGAAAGAATAAGGCAATGTTGGGATTGGCTTGGATTTATGTACACATATGTGCGAGAAAAGAGGAAAACAAATCTCGTTTTTTTTCTTCTGCACATTTACCACTCCAGTTCATTAAGAACACAAATGGTCAGTGCCATTGCATTGTGGGTAACGAGGTGGGGCAAAAAGGGTTAATGTACTAGTTAAAGTAGATAATGCCTTTGTTCACATTGTTCTTAAACGTTCCTTTCAGTCAGTAATTAGAGTGGGACTTGATCTGTCAGTTCAGAAAATGGATAAAAAAGTAATTTTCTTTTGTATGTAGTGGATTTATAGGGCATTATCATACTCAATTACATGTGCTTGACAACAACAACAACGACAACAACAACAACAACAAAAAAAAAACAGACCAAAATAAATGTTTACAATATAGCCACTCCGGGCAGGCCTGGTGTTTCACCTGGTTTCTTAACTGAAGAAATAGCAATTTGTTTCAATGTTGAAACAAAAGCCGACCGGGGGAGGTTTATTGCAAGACAGTAAAATATGTACTAAACCACATGTATCGTTCTTTGTGGGCGATCTAAAGAATGTCCAGGAGTAACTTTCTCTGAGATTCTTCTCCCCACTGATTTAATTGCTGAGTAAGATCCGGCTCCACCGTAAGGCCCAGTAGATGACTCAGGGAGAAAATAGTAATTTTGCGTAATGGTATGCAGGTTCTATACGTTTTGAAAATGCCTGTTGATGTGTGTTATAAGGACTGTGTCCTTATAAATATGAAGTATAAATGTATACATGTCCACACTCAGTATAGAAAGGCCATGCTTCTCCTTGGTGGTAATGACGGTCTGTGTCTGGTTGCAGAAGCAGGACAGGCTGCTCCCGTGTCGGGATCGGTCTGCTGTGCCCCGCCCTCCCCCGAGGTCAACCTGTGGCGAGTGGCAGGAGTGCCCAGGCCACCCACAGGCACCTTGTGCGTGGCTCCAAGTACAGTTGTACCGCCCTCCAGAACTCTTGCCTTGGGGACTGTGGCATCCAAACTGTGCTGTGTCTCAAGAGTTTTTTCAATCCAAAGGGTTTCACCTTGAGGTTTTAACCCATAGCAGTAAAATAGGCTTCCGGAAAAGGAATGCAAACTCAGGGCCTCGATTGCCCCCGGAATTTAAACTGGAAATCTTAACTTCCGGTTGAGGTCTGTTTTCTTTTTCTTTTTTTTTTTTTTAATTTTTTTTATTGTTATGTTAATCCCCATACATTACATCATTAGTTTTAGATATAGTGTTCCATGATTCATTGTTTGTGCATAACACCCAGTGCTCCATGCAGAACGTGCCCTCCTCAATACCCATCACCAGGCTAACCCATCCTCCCACCCCTCTCCCCTCTAGAACCCTCAGTTTGTTTTTCAGAGTCCATCGTCTCTCATGGTTCTTCTCCCCCTCCGATTTCCCCCCCTTCATTCTTCCCCTCCTGCTACATTCTTCTTCTTTTTTTCTTTCTTAACATATATTGCATTATTTGTTTCAGAGGTACAGATCTGAGATTCAACAGTCTTGCACAATTCACAGCGCTTACCAGAACACATACCCTCCCCAGTGTCCATCACCCAGTCACCCCATCCCTCCCACCCCACCCCCCACTCCAGCAACCCTCAGTTTGTTTCCTGAGATTAAGAATTCCTCATATCAGTGAGGTCATATGATACATGTCTTTCTCTGTTTGACTTATTTCGCTCAGCATAATACCCTCCAGTTCCATCCACGTCGTTGCAAATGGCAAGATCTCATTCCTTTTGATGGCTGCATAATATTCCATTGTATATATATACCACATCTTCTTTATCCATTCATCTGTCGATGGACATCTTGGCTCTTTCCACAGTTTGGCTATTGTGGACATTGCTGCTATAAACATCGGGGTGCACGTAGCCTTTCGGGTCCCTACTTTTGTATCTTTGGGGTAAATACCCAGTAGTGCAATTGCTGGATCATATGGTAGCTCTATTTTCAACTTTTTGAGGAACCTCCATACTGTTTTCCAGAGTGGCTGCACCAGCTTGCATTCCCACCAACAGTGTAGGAGGGTTCCCCTTTCTCCGCATCCCCGCCAACATCTGTCATTTCCTGACTTGTTAATTTTAGCCATTCTATGACTGGTGTGAGGTGGTATCTCATTGAGGTTTTGATTTGGATTTCCCTGATGCCGAGCGATATTGAACACTTTTTCATGTGTCTGTTGGCCATTTGGATGTCTTCTTTGGAAAAATGTCTGTTCATGTCTTCTGCCCATTTCTTGATTGGATTGAGGTCTGTTTTCATAGGGTAGCTTGGTTTTATTGGCTGTCCAAGGAGTACCTGCCAACGTGTAAAGGTAGACGATTCATCATCCGGATGACTTGCTATAGGCTATTTCTGCAGGGAGGCGGAAGAGTGTGACTAACACCTGCCACACTCACTTCGATTGCATTGGTGGGCTGCAGTCTTTGCATGCAGCGGGGGTGGGGTGGGGGGTGCTCAAAGATGCAGGATTTGGCCCAGAGTTGGGGGGGTGGAAATCCAACTTGCATCAATTGTGAGAAGTGAATAAAATTTGGTTTCACCCTAAAAATTAGCATTTTCATGTTTTTGAGTTTCTGTTGTGAACAAGGCAGTGTGGGAGATGGGTGATGTGCAGTGTTGCATCTCTGTTTTTTTTTACCCACACAAACAATGCACGGCAGGGATTAAAATCCTTAGTTTATAGATGGAGAATCTCTTTCTCTCTTGCTTTCCTTTCCAAATGTATAATTTGTTATACATTTTAACCGTTCTTTAGTCCTAAATCTCTTTTGGATTTACCCGTTTCTTTCCTGACCTCCTATCATAAACTGTTCCATTTCTCTCCTGGACAATCAGTAGGCCCCTAATTAACATCCCTGTATCCACTTCTGCTGCTTTCAATATAGGTTCTGCTAGGCAGCTAGACCTCACTTGAAAAATACAAAGCTAATTATGTCTCCACTCCTTCAACCCCCGGATGGCCTCCCTTTGTCCTTTAGAATAGGGTCCACGTTCCTGTGTTACTGCCCATGGGTCTCCCAGGGCTGGACCTTTCCCTGGCTTCACTCGTGCCCCACCTCTCCCTTCTCTGTCCAGACTTCATCAGTTCCTTGAACTGATAGCTCTAGTTTTAAATATTGAAAGGTTCTAAGTTCTTGGCGATAACAGAACATTTGCTTTAAAATAGCATTTTTGAAAATGATAGATTATTATAGATGATGGTATTTTGGAAACTGTTTAGTGATATATCTGCATGTTTTGCAACAGTTTCATAATCTATAACCCTCCTGTGAAAATGATCATAAACGGCTTTTAATTTTTTTTATCGTCTCATAGTCTTTCCGAAGTAAAGTTTTCCCTGAAAGATTGCTTTTAAATCACAATATTGCTTGGGTATTTACTTTTGCCTATGCAATACCACGGAGAGCCAGATGAGTTGCTGCTGTGTATCCATGTTTGTTTATGTTAATAAAAGAAAGAGGAGAAATTAATCTGTTGGCAAGCACTTGGCATGTGGAAGGTGAAGCTGGTTTATGTTTGTCAGTAGTTAGTTGATCTGTGAAATTTAATTCCTAGTCCAACCGGTGTTGAGTAATAGAAGTGCAAATGTTGGCCCTGGCTTTGGTTAGCTTCTTTCTACTGAAATTTATAAACACCTCTCGGTTATTAGCAATTTACAAAATTACAGATTGCCTGAAACTAACGATTCAGGAGGATGTAGAAACCTCCCTTCCTTCTTCTTTCTGACCTTATTTTTTCAGGCATCTTTAAAAAGATGAGAATAACTGAAGATATGGAAACATGGCTATTGCTGGTTAGTGGTGGGGAGTAGGCATTTAAGTTGGTTTTAAATTTTAAGGAGTAATTGATATTTGGTATGCACTGCCTGGCAGTTACCTTCTAACTGCTGCCAGTTCCTCTCTGAAAGGAGATCTGGGGGCAGAGAGGCTGTCTGGAGTCCAATGAACCCTGCTTTCTTATTGGTGAAAGTTTGAAAAATAGTAGCTGCGGAGACCTTCACTTTGCAATACAACTTGAGTGTTTTTGGAATGTATTCTTTTCCATTTTGTAACTTTCCATGGACGTTTCCCTGATTCCCGAATTAATTAATTTTCCAAAGTAATTCACAGCTGTGTTGTAGCATTTTGGTGTCTGCTCTGTAATAGTAACAGTAGCAATCTTTGCGGTTGGTTTGTTGTTGGAGAGTTAGGAATAGTCAACCCAACCGTGACGCTTCTCTTTGTGCGCTTATAAAATGGACCAGTCTGGTTGCATGAGCTTAGAGCTGTCTTCAATGTCTCCTTGACTCCCATGAAATAATTTCTTAGGTGGTGACTTCAGAAGTAGGCATTTGGAAATACAGCAATGTTTCAAATGACTCATGAATATAGAAGAAAATTTTCTGTTGTAGGTCAGCTGAAAGGTGAAGTTGGTTTTGAGTATTAGCAATGAAATACTGACCTTTTGAGATACTCTGTGAGATTCTCTAAGACAAAATAGCTTTGTAATATTTGTTTCTTTTACTAATTTATGTCTTTTGCAATTTTAGTGCTAAAAGGAATATTCTTTAGGGGAAAAAACGCTGGAAGTGACATTTTCACTAAGCTCTCAAGAGTTTCTGTTTGTTTTCAAATAAATAAAAATGCTGTATGTGATGCTGTTTACAGAGACTCTTAGTATGTTTCCCAAGTCAGTTCTCAAAACATGAAGCTATTTTTTGGTGATGCAAGGTGAAATTTCTGTCGTGAATCCCAGTTGCCTGAAACAAACTCCCAACTGTGTATCTACCACCAGCAGATTCTTGACATTCTTAATTTGTTTTGTGGAAAAAATTATTTTACTCCTAGTAATATCAAATAAGTGCCACCTGCAATTGACAACTTTGTTTTTGAACCAGATCTGGTACTTGTGGAAATCTGACAATGAGGAAGGGGCAGAAGGACAAGGTGGATGTGTGAGCTGACAGCAAAAGGGATCATTGGAGCAATAAGGTTCATTTCTCATCTTCTTTTATGACACTCACTATAGATGACTGCTCTCAATATACTCTTCCATGGATTTAGAAATGAGGAGCTTGGGGTGCCTGGGTGGCTCATTCGGTTAAACATCTGCCTTCGGCTCAGGTCATGATCTCCGGGTCCTGGGATCGAGCCCCACATTGAGCTCCCTGCTCAGTGGGGAGTCTACTTCTCCCTCTCCCCCTGCCTGCCACTCCCCCTGCTTGCACTCTCTCTCTCTGTGTTTCTCTGTCAAATAAATAAATAAAATCTTTAAAAAAATTATTAAGAAATGAGGAGCTTACATGCTGCTATATCAGGGCAACTCCTTACTGCTTACTACCGACCACCATTAGAAACAGAAGGTCTGAAATGCTTGGGCTGGAGTGGCAAGAAAAGTCACCACTAGATTCCTGATCGTTCTTAAGATCTTAATTAGACAGCATACTTTCTGCCTTGGCTCTGTAAATGCCTCGTGGGTTGCAAATTTATTCTGAACCCACGGCAGATGCTTTATCTGTAAGTCATCCATTCCTGCCTAAATGCTTTGGGCTACAGATCAGAGTGGGCCCTTTACGAAATCACAGCCAGCACTTTGACTAAATCTTAATGGTCAGCTTACATTTAATGGCAAATGGGACAACAATACCTTGAACTTTCCCAAACCATTCCATTGCACCTTAACTGGTAAAAAGCAAAATGAATTTGGGGTACCTGAGGTCAGCCTTTGGATGACAATAAGCAAATAACAGACTGTGGCCAGGATCATCTTGTAGGAAAGACATTTTGGGCATCACTCATGCTGTAATACATTAATTTATTATGTTTAAATATATATTGTAAACACCTTTCCTTGATACAACATTGATGTATTCACTCCATGGGATACAAATAAGTAGAAAGCATATTTTCTACCATAACAGGTAGAGAAAACAGGACATATGACAAGAACAAAGCTTTACAGGGAGCACCTGGGTAGTTCAGTCAATTAAGCATCTGCCTTCGGCTCAGGTCATGATCCCCGGGTCCTGGGATCGAGCCCCACATCAGGCTCCCTGCTCAGCGGAGAGTTTGCTTCTCCCTCTCCCTTTGCCCCAAGCCCTGCTTGTGCTCTCTCTCAAATAAATAAAACAAAAAAAAATCTTAAAAAAAAAGCCTTACAGAATATCTTGGTGATCACAAATGATTTTAGATTTGGAAGGGGCTGCTTTAGGATCCTTTTAAAACCAAGGTCCTCTGCAGTGTCTTTCCTGCACAGTGACACATGGACATCCCCATAAATGACCCCCACTTAATTAACTCTCCCACTGTTGGGATACCTCCTGTTCTCTTCTAAAACGTGTTTTGGTGCCCCCTGTTTGCAGAATGGTCACTCAGGAGGGCCCTCTGCAGGCCATCACAGCTCCCTGTGGGTGAGTTAATCCTCCCCAAGAGACCATGTTGTTTGTCCTCATACTGGTTAATGCCCATGGTGCTTGCTACTATAATTATATAACATCATGAAATGCTATGTAAATCAATGACGTGTGAGTTTGATAAGAGAGCTGTTCCAATAAAAATAAAAATGGAAGACTTTGGTAAGACCCTTGAGCCTAAAAACATTCACTATCAAAATTAGGAATAATCTATCAAATGGAAACAATTAAAACAATCATATCCTAGGACTCCATAGATTTCTTTTCTATTGTCTTTATATGATTTTACATTAAAGAAATGAAATCTAGAAATCATAGTTAAAGTGTAATAGGTCAGGCCTTTGGGGGAAAAGGAATTGTGTCAGAAATTTCACTCACAGGTATATTCAAGGTAGAGGCCAAGGCCATATATGAAGGGAAGCATTTAGTTCTTCTTTGGGGGTTAGGATTGTTGTGTTTGAAGGACTTTGCCATTTATCAAGAAACTACTGGTGCTGATCACTTTGGTTAAGAGGGATTTGATCACCGACTATAGCTTCCTCTGGGATGATCCGCGTGTACATTTACACAGGTAAGGTTCTGAGGACTTCTCCAGAAAAGAAACCCAAGTTTGTTTGCCTCAGTGTTTCACAATTTTTGGAATTCTTAACTCTTTTCTGATTTTCATTTCTGGGGAATTATAATTCCGACGTATAATTTCAATCCTCCACTCTTCTGTACTACTTCTGAGATCGCAGCAGTGTTAAGAATTTTGCTATGCCCTGTGGGGATGAGAAAAATGCATCAGACATAGTCTTAATTCTTGAGTTTACTGTCTAATGTGGAAAAAACATAACTGTAATATACTGAGGCTGATACAAATGTGATAAGATAGATACAAAAATATTTTGTGAAGAAATTGGAGCGCAAGGAGGTTGAAATTTCTTACCTGGAGTTGGACAGTGCAGCATGGATGAAAAGCCTGATACATTTGACTCTGTATGTAATATTCTTTTCAGTTTATTTATCTATTTATTCATTTATTTATTTGAGGAGAGAGCGTGCACATGGGTGAAGAGGGGGAAGGAGAGGGAGAAAGAGAGAATCCCAAGCCGGTTCTGAGCTGTGTGGAGCCCAGTGTGGGGCTTGACTCCATGACCCCGAGATCATGACCTGAACCAAAACAAGAGCTGCATTCTCAACTGACTGAGCCACCCAGATGTCCTTTTTAGTTGAGTAGCATAGTATGAAATATCATTAAGTCTGACAAATATATAGTAAGCTTCCATAGTTTTCAACTAAATTAGTTATTTTTAACTCTATATTGAATTATAAAAATAATTTTATCACTGACTCAGATTCCCAAATTTGTTTTCTAGAAAACAGAATAATAACATATACAAAGTGATGTATATCCCCCTTTTTCTTTAGAATGCTTCATTTTAAGTACTCAAATATTTTTAACACTGTTCTCCAATAAACCAGTCAAACTCATTCCCTTCCCCCTCAGCCATATTGGGATAGAAGTTTTTTTTGTTTTGTTTTGGTTTGGTTTTTTCCCTCGAGAGGTAAGCAGTTTGTTGGATTCTCACTGAAATATATAGAAAGCCATGCATGACTGAGACAGCTAAAGGCCCATCTTCCATGTTATAATATCAGGAAGTAGCACAAGAGGGTTTTTATTGAAAAAACATATTTCTGGAAAACTTTTTAATAGTTTGTTTCAATTTGCTCGATTAAAAGACCAAAGAAGAGCGTACAGACTTTTTTTTCAACTCCTTATCTATATACATTGAGAGAATATGCTTTTTTGAAATGGTATCCTTAGACAATAAACATAATGGTTATTTGTTTAAATGGTTAACCTTGGACAATAAACTTCTATCATGTTTATAAGTTATAATGTTTTCTTTACCATAGTAAAAGTTCCTTACTAGAGACAAAAGAAGAATGATTTAAGAAAATAAGAAAAAATCTAAATTATCATTTGTAGCGGATACTAAGGCCATTATTTCTTTGTAAAACTCAATACAGATGTTTAAGAGGCAAACAGATAATAATGTACATTTCAAATCAAAACTGGAGGATACAAAGTCCCCTTAAAGTTTTGAAATGACATGCTTGAATGTTTCATCATTTCATAACTTTCCCTCTTGGCTTTTTTTTTTTTTTTCCTATTCATCTGACAATGCTTCTTTCTTCTGTAGATCTGTTTGGCTTTAAAATATAATCCCAGGGCCTTAAGCACATCTCCTTATTTCCTAGAAGTGAAATCTGACAAATGCCTGAATAACTGAGCAGTTTTAGAATTCGTAGAATGGCAGGTCGAAAACATGGATGGGAGTGTGTCAGCTTGCTCACACAGCAGCTGAGAGCTGAACGTTCGTGATGGTCCATTTTGCCTGCAGCATGGGGTCTGTGGTTGGGGTGTGTCCAATACTGTTGGGTCAGATTGTGAAGGACCTGTGTGACAGGTGCGTGGATTTAGTTTGTATCCTTAAAGAATGGTAATGGTGAACTTTGAAGGAGATGTGGAATGAGAGAAATTTTTAGGAAGACTATGAAAGCAAAAGATATTTTTTCCTAATATACCTGTTAGGAAAGCACAGTCTAACATATTAGCTATAGACTATAAAGTTTTGGTTGTAAATCTGAAATCTTAAACTACTCTTGCCTTAGTTATAACTACCGTGTCTGCCAAGAATAAGAAAAAAGAGAACAAAACTGTGTATAGGGTTGGTTTTTCTTTTTTCTTTTTTCTTTTTTTGTAATTTAATTGTTCATTTTAAGGTGAAGCAGCTGCTGTAAGTGGTGCGTTTGTGGGATTATTTCCCTGAAACAGACTTCTATGCCCTTAGACAATCCCCTTCCTCACAAAGATTTCCATTGCTTTCTCTGCATGAGAGCCCATGAACTATTGAGGAGATTGCGAAAAGATAGGATTCAAATAAGCTCTTAAGTGGTTTTAAAACATAGTGCAATGCACAAAAGGAAAGCCCAGGGAGAGACCAGGAGGCCCCTTGCAGGGCAAGCCTGGAGGGTCGTGGAGGCTGGACTCAGGAAGTCATGAAAGGGAGACAGTGTGAAGTTCAAAGACATTTTGGTAGAACTGGCAGATTTGGATGATTGTAAGGGAGAGGCAGAAAAAAAAATGAGTGCAGTTTGTATTTGGGCTACAGATGGGATGCTGAGAGATCCCGGGTGCGCAGATCAAAGAGAAGGGAGGTCCATGGCTTGGAAGTAGACGGCTTGGGTTTCTGCTGCCACACTTAAGGGTCTGAAGCATTTCTGTCATTCAGAGGGAGCCTGAAAGTTTCGAGGGAGAAACAATCGCCATACTTATCAACGTTCTGGGTCTGGCAAGGGGTATAGTTCCTGCTTCCTGCTAAAGCCACCTTAATGTGAATTTCGGTGTATGTGCCAACAAATGAGTTGGCACTCTTCCACTTTTGCTTGGCCAGGGGGGCACTTGTGACTTTTTTAATGTATTTGTGTATTTATAGGTATTTACTGCATTGGTAGCCTAGCATTTTTATGTTAAGCTTTTACTATATGTATAGTATTCTATAAGAGATGTGGTTACCCAAGAGATGTATTCAAATCTACATAATAATTAACTGACACAGTGCATCTTTACCAAAGAAAGTAATCATGAATCGGATTCTGTCTGTCTTACAAAGGCATATACCCACTCCTCACTGTATGAAATGCTTGTCTGAAGGACACTGAAGACATACACACGTATAGGTGGTTTGTTGTGAGTGATATAAAAAAAAGTGAAGTTAGTAAAAAAAATATATGTCTTCTACCAGAAATTTGACATTTGTTGAAAATTGGACAATGTTATTATACATTATTATTGAAATGAAATGAAACATGTAAAATGAATGAGTTGTATTTTGTAAGGTACAGTCACTTCGTGGGTGATATATTTGTAACAGTGTTTTGTTATCTGTTTCCTGATGTGAGGGAAATATAAATGGTGATGTAGTGTTCTGAAGTGATTTGGATTTTGGAAGGATAAATGAAATGGAATTTTTGATTGGGATGAATACATTAAATTGTTTGGTATTATATTTGATTTTGCTTTATGTATAGACTTCATAACAGGGTTTCAAATACATAAAAGGGAATTCATTCCATAAGCTAGAGTTAGAAATTCATTTTAAATATTTAATGATTTAATTAAGTTTTATTAGTGTGATGCTCTTTGCTTTGCCGATTAAAAATTGACAAGGGCCTCATCTGTTTTTTTTCCCCCCCTTTTTGGATAAGATCTTGGTTAGATTTGTTTGTTCTGTATCTTTATAAACAGTGATAAATACTAATTTTTCAAAATAAATGCTCTTTTTAAACATCTGAAATTGCCAAGAGAAAAATAGTAAACAATTGCGAAGCATTAAAATCAACAGAATTTACTCATTGCCTTGCCCTTTGAGTCAGAAACTGATATTTTATACTGTGTCTCTAGAGAAAATTTGATTTGCTTTACTCCAGTTTTCTCTCTATACTTATTGTCTTTTCCAGAGTGCAGAAATGTTTCATGCCCTAGCTCTCAGGCCAGGTGCAAATGATGCTTGCCATTGCGCTGGACTTTGGGGCATGGGCGGGAGTGAAGCATATGGTGGTCAAGCAAACAGTGTAGAAGAGTGAATTACATGAATTACACCACGATCAACAACAGGTTCACTGTGAGGGGCTTGTAGGGAGTGGAGGTACCCCAAGTTTATACCTCAGGATCATACAGGTACTCCAAATGGCTATGACTTTGGCCGTATGCATTTCTATGAACCCTCATATTCATATTTCCCTTATGTTAATTGACATAAGAATCCATGTCTTGTAGCTCTGGATAACTTGGTGGCTTGAGAAATTTTATTGACAAAGTGAGGGAAAACGAAGAGAGTATAGGTTGCAATATTTATCCAACAGGAAGCAGTTGACCCTTTGTAACCAAGAATATGATTCTCTAGACTTTTCTGACAAACCCCCCACCCTCTGCCCAAGGTGTTGATCAACAGTAAACATTACCTTCAAATGTGCTTCTGAAGGAAAAATAAAATATGTTTTGGAGACAATAGATGTAGATAGTTGTTAATTATCCTCTTTCTTTTTAGAAAAACAAATATAATTAACCAAAATTTACCTTTACTTTTGTCAACTTTTCAAGATTCTGAAACACAGACTATTAGTAGATAGGAAGGTACGCGAAAGCTGTATTATATCTTGTTGAAAGTTGGAATGGTATTACTAAAGATGAGGACAGAGCTTCCCATTACAGTAGTCATTAGCCACACATGGTTATTAACATTTAAGCTTAATTAAAGTAAATAAATAACAGTTTATTACTTCAATGTCCACAGGTGTTTTGTGGATGCCATATTGGACAGCACAGAAATATGTCCATCACTGTAGAACATTTTATTATACAATACTGGGTTAGAAAGTATGTGGTTATGGTACCTAAGAAACAATATCCTTATATAGATGTTTTTAGACATAGTAATAAACAAACCCCACCATTTCAGTTATGATGAGTGGTTTGTTTGTTTGTTTGTTTGTTTTGGCTTTTTAAGTTTTTAATTCCAGTTAGTTGACATACAGTGTTATATTAGTTTCAGGGGTAGATTATAGTGATTCAGCATTTCTATACATCACCTGGTGCTCATCACAGTACCCTCCTTAATCCCCATCACCTATTTCATCCCCCCACCCTTCTCCCCTCTGGTAACCATCAGTTTGTTCTCTATAGTCAGGAGTTAGTTTCTTGATTAGTCTCCCTCTCTCTTTTTTGCTTTGCACATTTTTTTTTGTTTCTTAAATGCCACGTATGAGTGAAATCATGTGGTATTTGTCTTTCTTGGACTGACTTTGGTTAGCATTATACTTTCTGGCTCCATCCATGTCATTGCAAATGGCAAGATTTCATTCTTTTTTTTTTTTTTTGGCTGAATTATATTCCACTGTATACGTATACCACTTCTTCTTTATCCATTCATCAATCGGTGGACACTTGGGCTGCTTCCGTATCTTGGCTTTTGTAAATAATGCATGCATCCCTTTGAATTAGTTGTTTTGTATTCTTTGGTAAATACCCAGTACTGCAATTGCTGGTCATAGGATAGCTCTATTTTTAACTTTCTGAGGAACCTCCATACTCTTTTCCACAGTGGCTGCACCAGTTTGCATTCCTATCAACAGTGCACGAGGGTTCCTTTTTCTCCACATCCTCACCAACACTTGTTGTTTCTTGTACTGTGGATTTTAGCCATTCTGACAGGTATGAGGTGTTTTGATTTGCATTTCCCTGATGATTAGTGACATCTTTTAATGTTTCTGTTGGCCATCTGTATGTCTTCTTTGGAGAAATGTCTGTTCATGTCTTCTGCCCATTTTTAAATTGAATTATTTGTCTTTTTGGGAGTGTTGATTTGTGTAAGTTCTTTATATATTTTCGATACTAACCCTTTATCTGATATGTCATTTGCAAATATCTTCTCCCATTTTGTAGGTTGATTTCTAGTTTTGTTGATTGTTTTCTCCACCGTGCAGAAGCTTTTTATTTTGAGGTAGTCCCAGTAGTTTATTTTTGTTTGTTTCCCTTGCCTCAGGAGACACATCTAGAAGAAAGTTTTTACCGCCAATGTCAAAGAGGTTACTGCCTGTGTTCTAGGATTTTTATAGTTTCGGGTTTCACATTTAGGTCTTCAATCCATTTTGAATTTATTTTTTGTGTATGGTGTAAGAAAGTGATAAATATTTCTTGTTCATTTATATGCTAATGTGGGTGTTCCCAGTTGTCGGGCAGCTTTTCTCTTTGTGATGAAGATCTAGGCTCTTCCGTCTTGTGATTCTGCTATGCTCCAAATCCTTGAAGTCCTGCTTCCAGCTGCCTAAAGGGTTAAGTTGCCCTGGCACACCGGGTACCGTGCCCGCAGCCAGGTGCACCGCGTACCGTGTGTGCAGCCAGGTGCGCCGTGAGCCGGGTACCGCGCCCGCAGCCGGGTGTGCCGGGTACCGCGCCCGCAGCCGGGTGCGCCGTGCCCCCGGAGCGCTCCTGCAGACAGACCCCAGGCGCCGAGGGCCACGCTCTCCGCCTTCGGCCCCCTTGTGTGGTAGTCACGCGGGGATGCACAGAAATTTATACTACTGAGAAGCTCCCCAGATTGAAAATCTGGCAGGTCCGGGAAGCCCAGACCTCGAGAGCTGGGAACCCAGAAAGTGATAAAATCAATTTTCTCTCATAAATCAACTGGAGAGAACTAGTCCTATGGCCCACCTAGATGCTTTCCAATAGCAACTCTATCTTATGGAATGAAAAGCCATTGAGAAACTGCCAGTTTCTCAGCAGTTGAGAAACCCTGCAAAACAAGTATGAATTTTATATGGAAGAATAACTAATGAGGCACCTGGGTGGCTCAGTCGGTGAAGCATCTGCCTTCTGCTCAGCTCATGATCCTGGGGTCCTGGGATAGAGCCCCATGTTGGGCTCCCTGCTCAGTGGGAGTCTGCTTGTCCCTCTCCCTCTGCTCCTCCCCAACTTGTACGTGAGCGCGCATGTGCTCTCTCTCTCCCCCTTTCAAATAAATAAAATCTTTTTAAAGAAAGTAACTAATGGCACTTAAACACCTCAACAAAAGATAGTTCAAGGAGTTACCCTATGTCCGAATTCATTTTGACCATTTTCTTCTCTCTAGCTATCTCTATCTGTAATCTTTACTTCCACCTCTCTGTCTAATCTATCATCTATCTATCTATCTATCTATCTATCTATCTATCTATCTGTCAACTCTACTGACAATCCTCTGCACAGTAGTGTGGGATTATAAAAATGACCTTGCAAACTGAAAATGCACAAAGCAATTTTAATAATCAATAGGAAAAATTATGTTTTATCAGTGACCTTTACTAATTTCTTGCTAAAACATTAAAAACTCCCTTTCGGTCATAAATGTATAGGGAAATGAAAAAAGCAGTAAAACTGTAGTATTTTATAATTTGAAACAGAAATTTGGAGAATTAAAGTGCTTTGTTCCTTTATAAAAACTTGTTAAGAGTAGTTTGAACCATGCTTGCCTTCTTCTCATCATATAACTTACGGAATGAATATCTTCTTGGCCATGGCAAATTGCCATACTTCTTTCTAAGTTTGGATCACCTTCTGACATTTCATCCTTTTGCTTTCGATGTCACGAAATATCCCTCAGCGTTCTTTTAATGTGAAATTTATGTTTTACAGATGTCACTTCCTCTAGGAAAACTCGATCCTTTTCATCACAACTAGTTTCCTCATATTTGTTGGTAAGTCCTCTTTCACTACGTTTTTATTGGTCATATGTCCAGAGTCTCTCCCGTGGTAGCAAGGTCAATGTTCCCATGGTCAGGTGTGCATGAAAGATTCCAATTTAACTTCCAGTGTCAGTGCTTTTCATTTCTTTGCTCTACTTTCCTCTTTGTTGGCCGTTTCCCTCTTGATTGTCCTTTTTTTTTTTTTTTTTTGGTAGAATGTTAAGTGGGATTTTCATTGGGAGACAAGGGAGCAATAGAACGACATGCTTTTCTATCTGTATGTGCACGGAATAACAGATGTACAGTGATCAGTCACCAACAGACTTTGACACAATTGCCATGGTTGGTCACGGGATAGGGTGCACATCCGTTTTTTACATAGAGTTTTGCGGACTGAAGAGCTAGCAGCAAAGTTTATACTTCAAGTGATTACTAACATTTGATATATTGCAGTAACTGTAATTTGAACCCTGTTGTTGGAGACTGGTAGTATTTCACTAAACCATGATAGCTGAAATTTGTGTATATTGGAATCATGCAGACAAGGATTGTTTCTGTGTGTGATTTCCTTTTATGGAATGCTCTCCCTGGTCCTCAGATTATTTCTCCTTCTCTGCTATTATGACTTCAGCTACATCCCATATAAAACGAACCCCATGAAGCCCTTTATTTATTCTGCTACAATGTGTCTATGACATAAGCTGGGATAGGTTTGAGGAAAAGAAGCATCATTATTGAGAGAAATCCACAAAATATTTGCCTTTGTAAAGTGGGTAATGGCTTGAATTGGAGAAGGCTAAAAATCACTGCACCCGCAGGGAGGGCCACGCCCAAGTGAATCTATGCGGTCTGTACACATGGATGTAATTGCATTCCATTTAAGAGTAAAATGTTCATTACTTGAGATAGACAATATAACTTGAAACTAGTTAATTATGGGATTTGAAAAAGAGCAATGCTGATATTTACAAATAAATTAGATGTGATTCTGGTGTGTATACAGAGTAAATTAAAATAATTCTAAACTATACTTTAATGGATAAGATTTCTCTTGGGTTATTGATAGTAGAATCTGGATTCATGGTTTTTAAACTTTAAAATGCATTAAAATCACTGGCAGTTTTTGTTAAAAGACAGATTCCAGGGTGGGGTCTGAGATTTTGTAGTTTTAACTACCTCTCAGGAAATGCTAATGGAGCTGACCAACCGTTGAGTATGAAGAGTCTAGAACAACAGATTCTGCTGTATAAATTTAGGAAGCCAATGACTTTATCAAATAAAACTATACCATATTTAAAATTATTTTATTTGACTATTTTCTGCTTCCACGACAGTGAAAATGCACATCGTTAAGAACAACTTTGGATCTTCCTTATCTTTCAAACTTCTGCCTTGTATTTGCCTTTCCTTTCAGTGCCTTCTGAAAGATTCCTTTCTTTTACTCCTTCATCATCACGTTCCATTCATTCACCAGCTCACCAAATCTGGCTTTAGTCTGGAGGTGAACTTTTGACAGAGACCTTCGAAATGCACATCAGGACCTCCTCATGGTCAACTGTGTGATGTGTGTATAAGGTCTGGTAATGTTGAGCTGCCTTCATGCAGTTCTCCCCTCTTTTGGTTTCTGGAACATTCCTGCCCTTGTTTCTTCTCCAACTTTTCTGATGCCACCTTCTCCATGTCCTGCACCAGCTCCTCTGTTTGTCCAGCCCCTTCAATGTTCTTCTGCTCCTCACCAGCTGCTCCTGACCAGCTGCTCCTCACCAGCATTTCCCCTATGGCTCCAGCTGCCCATCTACCGTGCATATTTCAGTGACTCCCAAATTTTAATCTTTCTGCCTCCAAGACTGTCATAGGTTCAATCCCCTAGTGACTTTGGGCAAGTTTCTTGACTATCGTGAGGTTCCTCTGATAATGTTTCCCATTTCTGTGCATGGCAGAGGAGAAGGTTACAGTAACTATATCAATTTCCATTTGTTTCTCTAGGATGGGACATTCTAGTTTGCCCCAAAGGCACTTAGTAACACCTGATTTGATGGATGCATCCAACATATGAATATGATATATTTCCTTGGTTATATTTTTGATTGTGGGCTTCTCTCTCCATTTGAAGCCATGCTAAGTATAGCGACAATTTTTTTTTTTTTTTTTTTGAGGGAGGGTGGGCAGGAAGGGGCAGAGGGAGAGGGAGAGAGAGAGAGAGAGAATCTGAAGCAGGCTCCATGCCCAGGGCGGAGCCGACGTGGGGCTCAATCCCATGACCCTGAGATCATGACCTGAGCTGAAGTCGAGAGTCAGACCCTTAACTGACTGAGCACTGAGGTGCCCCTAAGCAACAGTTTTTATCGAGGACTACGTTATACATCAAACATTTGTGTCTATAGATGGAATTTTTGGAATTATCCACATTTGGAAAATAACTGTTTTTGAGTTTACCATTCTATTCCTTTACATTAATAAAAATGTAATATGATACTAAGACATAGCCTGAAGAATTTTAGCATGAGAAATGAGCTTGATAACCAGGGTATAAATACAAGATGTGTTTAGCATTTAATTCAACACACATTTATTAAATATTTATGAAACATCACCATTTGAATGTAAGTCTTGCTGGCCTCAAATTTTTCATGAGAAGGAGGCAAATATGTGAATAAACAATTATAGTTAGATGTGTTAATTTCTATGTTAAATAGTAGTAAAACGGGCTATAGTAACCCAAAGGAGAAGACAGCCAATTGGTCCAGAGAAGTTATGAGAATTTTCAAAAAGGAAGTAGAATTGGATCTTTTGGAGACCTTTCCAGGAGTGAAAAGGGGAGAGAAATCCAGATTTTGGAGAAGAGCATATGCAAAGCTGTTAATCCCAAAAGGGCACTGCAGGTTTGGGAAAAGTGATAAATTCTGTAGGTTCGCTCCATGTTCTTGGGGGGAGGGGCAGGTGAAAGCAATAGTGGAGGCCTAACCTGTGGCCCACACCCTCTCTCTTCCTATCTTTAAGTTTATTCCCCCTACAGGTGGCCTTCTGGGAAGATGTGTGAATCCTTGAGCCTAGGGTTGAACACTCTGCTGCCCATCTGCCCTAAAGACAAACTTCCTTACCCTGGCCTTGGACGAGGGTATAGGACCCTCGATGCAGGAAATTCCAGGGTTCCAGGTCTTGAAGGATGAAGGCATAAGGCCCTGGGGAAGAACATTCCTTCCGTCCTAGGGAAGAGAGCTAATGCAGGGCTTTCTATAGCTATGTTTGGGGCAGAGGCCCCATTGCCATGTCTGAGGATGGAGCCCAAGGTCCTTATGGCTCATAAATAGGTTGCTTGGAGGTGGTTGGATATGGAAGATGGAGCCGAGCTTAGGGATTAGAAGGAGATTGTGATTTAAAAATATAATGGTCACTGTCTCTGACTATAATTAGTGTAATCTAATTTTACTGTGTAGGATCAAAAAGTTAAACCAGAAGAATTATACTTCTCAGTTTATAATGTGGTTGTGAATGAATTATTGATTAGCCGTGTTACTCATTTTCAAAGAATTCAAATGCCAGGAACTATACTTAAGCCGAAAGTTACATTAGACGGAATTAAATCTTTTTTTTCTCTCCAAATTTGATTGTTGTTAGCACTTCTAATCTTGTGGTGATTCAAAAATATAAGCATAACCTATTAGATACTGGTAATATCAACGAATTAAAGTATGGTGATTATGTGGGGCCTTGTAACTGTGCTGTGCTTACCCTTTATTATAACTCCTATGTACTGACTAGTCCATATATGTGATGTAAGAGTGTTTATGTTTCCTAAATATTAAACTTCATACCCACAAGTGAGGCTCAACAAATTCCTAGCTAAAACTTTCCATCAAGGTAGAAAGTTGTAGGTGAAGAGCTATCTAGCCATAGGATAATCATATTTCAAGAGTGTTTTCTTTTAAATAGGCCAGTCAGAGAAAGAAAAATACCATATTATTGCATTCATGTGTGGAATTTAAGAAACAAACCAGTAAAGGGAAAAAAAAAAAAGAGAGAGACAAACCAAGAAACAGACTCTGACAGTCACCAGAGGGGAGGTGGGTTGGGGGACGGGTGAGATAGGTGATGGGGATTAAGGAGGTCACCTGTTGTGATGAGCACTGCATTAATACCTGAAACTAATATAACACTGTATATATACCAATGTACTCTTCATCATAGAACATGACTCAAATTTACGATAAACCAATGTGTTTGCTAAGAAATCCTGCGGCAGCTAATGACACTATCGGGAAATAAAATGGAAAAAAAAAAAAAAAAGATGAAGAGAAATGGGTCAAGCAGGGACCAAGGAAAAAAGAAGAGAGAACAAAAAGGGATAAGAAGTTGTCTGCACTGGATAGTGTTGGGTGCTAAGGTGAGAAGCGGTCCAGTTGTCCCTTAATGAACAGTCACATTATTATTATTATTATTATTATTAAAGATTTTATTTATTTATTAGAGAGAGAAAGAGAGGGAGAGCATGAGCCAGGGGAAGGGGCAGAGGCAGAAGGAGAAGCAGACTCCCCGCTGAGTAGGGAGCCTGATGCGGGACTCGATCCCAGGACCCTGAGATCATGACCTGAGCCAAAGGCAGATGCTTAACCTATTGGGCCACCCAGGTGCCCCACACAAAGCTTTTTCTATAAAGCTTCAACTTCCTGGAGACAGTGGGCATTAATAAATTAAAATTTCATGACATGTGGGTAAGTAAAAGTTAAAAAAAATTAAAACCCCAAATGTAAAAATCATGCCAGACCTCTTATTTCCGCCTTGAACTTGGGGACCAAATCATGAAATTGGAGTTCTAAACTGTACTTGGGACTAATCAGCGTTGCTGTCCCAGCTCCTTTCTCATTAATTTAAGGTGACGATGCTAATGGAATGCTACTATGATGCTTCATTCAGAAAGCTCTCATTTCACATGCTTTAAACATAGGAGGGGGTAGGGAGGAGAAAACACCCTGCCTTTCTATGGCAGTTGTAACTCAAAATATTGTTTGTTCTATTTAGTCTCTTGTTTGTTCTAATTCATTTATTTTGCTAGAGGGAATTAAATGTAGAAGAGATTCACTGGGTGTGGCAGATAAAATCCCTTTTCTCAGCAAAAGACATTTTAATCTTAGGGCATATTCTAGAATAACGAAAGCTCTCCCACAGGCAGCTGTAGCACCGTATTAAAAAAAAAAAACCAAAATGAAATAAAACAGTCCAGTTGAGCAGTAGAGATTCATAATCGTTAGAGTTAGGTAGATGAAACATCCAGATGCCTTATAAAAACCAACTTTGTTAAATTGACCAGATATTTTGGCATTGTGTAGACAAAGTCTTAGTTCTGTAAACATTAAGTTAGATGACATCAGATTTTTTTTCTGCTGAAGATAACTCTGGTGACTGAATTCCACGTTTTAAAAATTCCGTTAAAAAAAGTAATGATTTGGGGGGAGCCTCGCTGACTCAGTAGAGCGTGCGACTCTTGATCTCGGCATTGTGAGTTTGAGCCCCACATTGGGCATAGAGATTACTTAAAAATAAAATCTTAAAAAGAAGTTGTACTGATTTGGTTTTAAAATACAAAAAAAGTTTAAGTTATTCTTTATTGGGGTGAATTTATTTAAAAGTGGTTGGGACATATGTAAAAACTTAAGAAACAAGCTTAATGGGGTGAGAGGGACTACCTAGAACAATACAGATTTCTCTGTCAAAATAGTATTTTACAATTATAGAGTTCTCTTCATTTTCCAAAAGTTCCCATATATATTTTCTCATTTAATTCTCCAAACAGTTATTTATTTATTTATTTATTTATTTATTCCAAACAGTTTTTTAAAGTCGTGCAAATTATTACATTTTCCAGTTTAGGGGTGAAGAAAATGAGTCCCAGGCAGGTGAACTGACTAGCTTAGAGTGAGGGATTGTTATAGTAACGCTCCTCACATTGTTCACACGTCCCTGTATCTATTCCCTTATGTCGTCTACACCCAGTCTAACCGCACTGACTCATATTGTTTTTGGCCAGTGGAACAGTAGCAAACGGGGTACACACAGAGGCTTGACGGATGCTTGTGCAATGCTCTTTCCCTTCCTTCCTGCTGGGAATCTTTGTGACACCAGGTGCAGCCTGGATGGGCCTCCTCGAGGCTGGGCTGAGGCCTCAGACGTGTGGATGAGGTCAGCCCAGCTCTACCAGCTCCGGCAAGACAGCCAAGGGGGTAGACCCAGCCAGACAGCCCTCAGAATCGTGAACTAATAATCAATTGTTGTCTTAAGCCACCACCTTTGGGGATGGTTTTTAAAGCATCAAACACTAACTCACAAACCTCCAGTCAGCAGGAAGGAGAGGGGCAAGACCAAAGCCCCGAACTTGGGGATCCAATTTCAGCACTCCGCCGGGGAATGGAAAAGTGGGTCTTTTACCCAGAAGTTGAAAGAAATTGATCTAAAGGATTTTAAAGATTGGAAAGGGAGAAATTGGATCCTTTACAGTGACTCCCAGAGGCTTTAGTTTTTGCTTATTTTTACAAAATTCTTTTATCTTTGTAACTAAAGAGCTGTTATCTACAGACTCTTTTTTGGTGTGTGTGTGTGTTTTTTCTATTTGCATCATAGTATGTGGCTTTTATTAAGGGTTAAGTTTTCTAGGGAAAATGTAAGATAAAACTGTTCAGGTTTATTCATTTATTGTCTTGACATATTTATAATTCAGGGCGTATGTATTTTACCTTCTACAGGCCTGTGGCATTGAATAAAATAACCAAGGGAGCATAGGGTAACATTTTTTATTTTCAAACTTCCCTCTGTAGGGGTTGTGCATACTCAAGTCAGTAGTTCACAACTGCTTAAAAATAAAACAAGCTATTTTTGTTGTTTTACATGACACCAAAAAATCACGCAGAGTATCCCAGTGAAAACAAACATTTATGTTTTCAATATTTGTTGTCTCAGGAGTTGCTTTGGTGAATTTCCTTCAACTCTTCATCAGTTTCTTCTGGTTTTGTACTGAGATTGATCTTTTTCAGGCCCAAAATGATTTTTTTTTAAAGTAAGATTTAATTTGAACAGGGCTGGGCAGTGGGTACAACAATGGTTTTTCAAGGGCGCTGGCCACAGCTTTAAAGCCCAGCGCCATAGCCCTGGCTTCATAAGGGCCCCACTGGAAAAAAAAATCCCACAGAAAAGTAAACATTTGGACAAGGATCTAGACATCAATTGGAGCTTATCCAGTATTAAACAGAAACACATGCTTTGTTCAAGGCATTTGCAGAAACAAAACCATCCTGACTTCTTTATTTTTTTTAAAGCGCCGTCTTCTATTTATGCTCTGTCATTACTGAAGGAGGCCATGAATTGGAAACAAAGACAAATTCTCCCAAGTAGAGTCTGAAACATATCTACCCTCCCTTCCCGGTGCCTTGACCCGTGACCTCGAGGTCTGTGCTCCCACCGTCCTCCACCGCGCCCTTCCACTGTTACTAGAAATGTGCTTTGCCCAGGTATTAAATAGAGGTGCCAATAACAAGAAAGCCAAACATACACCCTCCCTTTGAGGAAAGTGTTGAGAGTCAACCCTCTTTTTGGTTTTCTTTCCCACTTTATTTGAGCGGTAGCTGCTGATGCTGGGGTTCCCTGTCATATTGGACCATACAAGTCCCAAATTTGAAGGACTATGATCTGTGAAGTGGTATGGACAATAGGGGCACGAAACCGAATAGTCAAAGAGCTTTGTCAATCCTGTGGGCTAAGGCAGCACCAAACCAAAGCCAATGCCCCCCCAAACCTAGAGTATCTTTCTTTGTTTTTATAGGACTGGGTACTTAACTAAACTTTTCACTTTTCAACTCATTACACTGGTGTGGATTGGATGCCTTTCTAATTCTATTAAAAACAGAAAGCTGGAGTATTTGTAGAGGGTAGGTACAATGAGTCACTGACACTATTTTTGGCCAAAGTTCTTTAAAGATCATTTAGTTTCTAATCATTATAAAATAATCCTCGGAGTGAAGCAGTTTTACATATTAAATTTCACAATTACCTGTTTATAAAATTTACAGGCAGTAAAATGGGAGAACATCTGTATTTCATATTTCTTTAAAATCAGCGTTGCAACTGATGTTTCCAAGACCACCCACCGGAAAGACGTGGAGGTACAAAACGGTCCCCAAAATGGCTCCAGACCCACAAGGTCCTTCCAATGCTCATGCTCACCATTCTGCTCTCTGGAAGGAGCTCGAGCTCCTTTCTTCCTTCTCTGGGAACTTTCTACTCAGACAGAAACAGGTCTAAGAGGGGGCCAACCCATGTTTTTCCACCAAGAGCTCCTTTTGCTGCTTAGAACTGGCCGGCATTCCTCCTCCACAGCTGTGCATCTGAGTCGCTGTCCTGGGCACCATCTTTTGGGAACCACTGGCCACCCTGGAGATCTCACTCTGTCATGGAAGGATGGCCGTGGGTTAGAAACACTCCTCTATCGTGCTACCTGATGGTGAACTGCACCGTTTGCCCTGTCCTGGGTTGGGGCGGGGCCTCTTTCTCACAACACCATTGGGACCACATCCCTTCAATCACCATTCCTCAGAAAAATGAAGACTCCCCTCTCCCTGTGTCTGGTCAGACTCTCTCCAGCTGGATTTCACATGAAATTCCCCGTACATTCAATCCGTATGGACTCAGGACTCCCACTTTATTTATGAAATATCAACACTATTGGTGACACAGCAAGTTAATGGAAGCTTTACCCCCCAGTTTAAAATTAATGAAATGGGATCATCCAGATGAGTTGGTACCAAACCAAGGCATCCTGGGGTATGTGACGATTCGAACGGGGCATGCTTATGTGGAGTCTTTTAAGGGAAACCGTTTTCAGACTCCCAACATCCCTGTGTTCTCTTTTCTAAATTTGTCTCTCTGACAAGGCATGTATATTGGAAGACTCAAACACCGGGCTTCCCACCTCCCCTTTTCAGAATTGCCCTTATCCTGTTTTATGAAGAAAGGCCTGCCTTTCACTCACCCAGAATCTTATCCTTGTGCAGTGCCCCGGGGTGTACAGATCTCTGGGATGCCAGACAAAAAGACCACTTGAAATGCTGTTGGCAACGAAGCCTCCTTTGATCAAGGCACCATGAGCACGTGGTAAGTCTTCATGTCCTTCTGTCTTATATTTATTTCTGTTAAATATATAGCAAGAGGAGTCGCTTCTTGTGGCAGTCTGAATTCACATATGTTGTGGAACAGAATGGCAGTTCTGGACAGTTTTCATTCAGTGACCTCGACTTCCTTGGCTGTGCATGCGCCTGTGGAGATCTCCTTCCCATGGAAAAGGCGGTATATCTGCCGTGTGGTGAAGATTAGCGTGAACTCTTATAGTCTCTTCATTATACCTCTGGACTCACAGGCCTCCTGTTTATTACATCATCGTCACTCACCAGCTCTGCAATTTGAGGCAACCCTCAGTTCCCTCATCTCCAAAGTGCCATTAAAATAGTGCCCACCGCAGAGGGCTGCAGTGAGGATTAGTGGAGACAGTGTTGGGAAAGCATTTCAGAGAAGACCAGGACAAAATAAATGCTGAAGAAATGTTTGTTTCATGGATCAGCACACTTACAGATTTTCTTTTTGTGAAGTTACAACAGGGGAGCATCCTCGGGCAAAACCAGCTATCCAGCCAAGGAGTAGAGAACTCAGCCTTCCCCAGAGAGAAGTTTGGCCTCTGACCTTGTTTCCTGAGAGGTAATCTCTAAGCCCTTAGAATGTGTTGTCTTAGAAAAGTTGTCAAAAAGTTGACATTGAGAAAAGCACTTCTGTTTACCTGGAGGCCTTTGGCCAGCCAGATGGTAACAACACAGTTTGGAGTGAAAGCTTTGGGCCACACCAATAATGTGATTTACGGTGGGATTTGCATCACGCATGAGCCGGAGGGGCTGGAGACTGAGATCAGCTGTCTGGCAGTTAGTCATGCCAGGTGACGGAGCCCCAGTGAAATCTGGACACTGAGGCTGGAGTGAGCTCTGCTGCTTGGAAACAGTCCATGCATATTGTCACACGTCAGTGCTGGGAAAGTAAAGTGGATCCTGACTCCCTGGGGAGAGGACAGCCAGAAGCTCCAGATTTCATACTTTCCTCTACTCTGCTCTCTATCCCCTTTCCCTTGGCTGATTTGAATCTGTATCTCTCAACTGTGATAATCCTAACAATCAGTATAACAGTTTTCAGTGTTAGACTGAGGCCAAAGTGTAACTGAAGGCCTTCTAGCTAACGATGGAACCCAACAGTGGTCAGAAGTGGGTGTGGTCTTGTTCATTTCATCATGTATATAAATATCGAATCTCTATGTTGTACACCTGAATCTAATACAGTATTGTATATCCACTTTTCAATAAAATAAAAAGTGGGTGGAGTCTTGTGGACTCCTCTCTAAATTTTGCACCTGCGGAAGGACTTTTTCTTTGTACCCATAGGCTTGATGTTCTTGTGTCGGTTAACTTGGATTTTGTAATAATTTGTTTCGGAACTCAGTAATTAATTCTTATTTTCCAAATAGGGACACATAGGGAGAAGAATTACTTAGTCTGACTGATCACCAAGAAAGAACCTGCAAATCCTCCTGCATTGTTGTGAAGTCCATCAGTCTCAGTCTCAGCCTCAGCCTGTGGCTGTTGGTCATTATGCTGCTGTCTTGCACCTTGGCTTGCAATCAGCACCGTAGGGCGCTCAGTATGGATGAGGAACTGGGTTACTTTGGACAAGTCAGTCTCTTATGACTTCTGTTTCTTTGGAGGACCCTGACTAATACAGGGGTGTAGACTCCTAAGCATCATCTCAAGGTTATTGTTGAAGGTGAGCTGGATCTAGCCTACTGAACTAGTAGAGTGAAAGAAAAAAGAAAAATAGAATGTCTGGGGTAGAAACAACATATAGAAAGAATGCTTTTCTATTTCCCTTAACATCCCTTGTCTATTCCAGTCATTCTGCTTGTGTGAAGATGATTTATTAGGAATATATTATTCCCAATATGCTCCCAGTAGATTGTTTTTTCATGTTCTGGAAAGGATGTATTCTCTCTCTCTCTTTTTTAAAGATTTTATTTATTTATTTGAGAGAGAGTGTGTGTGCGAGCTGGGGGTAGGGGCAGAGGGAGAGGGACAAGCAAACTCCGTGCTGAGCGTGGAGCCTGACACGGGGCTTGATCCCACGAGCCTCACCGAGATCATGCCCTGAGCCAAAATCAAAGTCAGATGCCCAACCAACTGAGCCACCCAGGCACCCCTGGGAAAGATATATTCTTATAATAGCAGCCAATGAGAATGACAACTCAGAAAACCTAGTGCAAACTTGTGGCCACAATTTAAGGACAGCAGTAGCAAACTGCTATGAATTACTCATCATCTTCCAAGTGATAAATACAATTCATGCATTATCTCGCTTGGTCCCCAATCCCAACAAAGTACAGTAGCTATGATGTCTCCCATTGTAAAGATGAGGAAGCCGAAGGTCAGAAGACTTCAGAAAGGGTGGCACTTAGGTAGATAGTATGAGTGGATGTAGGACTGGCAGCCATGCTATCAGATTCTAAAGTCCATGCTAATGTCCACAATGGCCAAACTGTGGAAGGAGCCGAGATGTCCTTCAACAGATGAATGGATAGAGGATGTGGTTCATATATACAATGGAATATTACTCAGCCATCAGAAAGGATGAATACTCACCATTTGCATCGACGTGGATGGAACTGGAGGGGATTATGCTAAGTGAAATAAGTCAAGCAGAGAAAGACAATTATCATATGGTTTCACTCATATGTGGAACATGAGGAATAGCGTGGAGGACCACAGGGGAAGGGAGGGAAAACTGAATGGGAAGAAATCAGAGATGGAGACAAACCATGAGAGACTCTGGACTCCGGGAAACAAACTGAGGGTTGAAGAAGGGAGGGGGGTTGGGAGATGGGGTAACCGGGTGATGGGTATTGAGGAGGGCATGTGTGGTGATGAGCACTGGGTGTTATATGCAACTAATGAATCGTTGAACACTACATCAAAAACTAATGATGTATTATATGTTGGCTAACTGAACATAATAAAAAATAAATAAAGTCCATGTTAGGCCTGCCTACTGTGTCCTGCTGCGTGCTGTGTTACAGACTCTTTCTAGTCAAGACTCACCAGAGGGAAGAGTGTATTGGCCCAGCCCTATGGGATGCACAGACAGTAAAACTAGGGCCCACTACATGGAAGGAACTTTGTCTTGACAAGTGAACGGAGATTGCTAGGCCAGAGAAAAAGTCCGCACAGGCCAGTGGGGGCATAAGCTGCCACTAGAAGTCTGGGTGGTTGCGTCCCGGGAATCCTACATGGAAGTTATGTATCATGGGGACCCATTTGCAAGAACAGGATGGGGTGGCAGAAATGCAGCAACATGACTCCAAGGCCAGACACTGGGCTCTAATCTGAGTTCTAACGTAACTGCCCTTTGATCTGGGAAACTCATCTTCACTAGGCCTAAGTTTTCTTACCTATAAAAGGAAATTCGATTAGAAAATCCTATACGTTTCAGGCGCCTGGTTGGCTCAATTGGTTAAGCAGCCGACTCTTGATTTTGGCTCAGGTCATGATCTCTGGGTCGTGAGATCGAGCCCCACGTCTGGCTCTGCACTCAGCACAGAGTCCGCTTAAGACTCACTCTCCCTCTCCCTCTGCCCCGCCCCCATGCTCGTGTTCTCTGTCTCTCTAAAATAAATAAATCTTAAAAAAAAATCCTGTACTTTTGCAAAGACTGTGCAAACCTCTATATAAAACATGACCCCAAACTGAGTTTTTGTGGCTTTCTGAAAAAGAAAAATATAGATTTGTTGTGCAAGTTCCCTGTTGGAATCACTCACGCTCCTCATTATCTGCTCTATCTCACTGTGTATTTGTCTAGATTTGTTTGAGAAAAAAAAAAAAATCCTCTGTGGAAGCGATCACTCTACGCTTAGGGAAGACGGTTTTCATCTCCTTGGTCTTCCGTTAAAAAGCCTGAATTGTAGTCAGTGTAGTCTAATGAGAGAAATTATTTCAAAGTGTCAGTATGTCACCTTGAAGAAGTTTACCAGTTTAAAAATGGGTCTTGAAGTGTACAGAGGAGGCATAATTTGCATACTTTTGTTTCCTGCAATAGTGTTTTTCCAAATAACACATCTGTCCTGTCTCTGTTTGCCTGAAGCAATATAGAATGCACACTCTCTTTGAAAGAGAGAATTAATAATGCATCAGGGAAATTTCATCTGGAAGAGCAGCTCAGATGTAGTCCAGTCAGCATCTCATGCAAGATATTAATATCATAGTCTCTGGGAGGGCGGAATCCCCATATCAATTGCCATCAACATCCATTGTATACTTTCATTTGACAATCACTCATTTAATATATGCTGTGAGCCAGGACCTGAGCTAGATGAGGAATATAAAGTAAACCAACTTCTCTGAGATTCAGTTTCCTCATCTCTGAAGTGCTCGTCGTCGTTAATATTTACCTCAAAAAGAAATAAGTTGGTGCATTTAAAATACCAGTGTCTGGCATGGTGGAGATGTTCAATAAATAGTCACTTCAATGCAGCAAACTTGTTGCCTTGAAGGAACTGAATGTAAATAGTGAGATTTAGCGCTGTCCAAACAACTAGCGATAATATGTGTCAGAATATGGTCAGTGAGATTAAAATGGCAAGAACAAATTTGGGATACATAGAGGGAGAAGAGAGTATTTTTGTTTAGAGAAATTAGGTGAAAATTTATCAAGGCAGTCCATTTCTTTTGGACCTTAGATTAGGTTTTCATGTGCAGTGTAAGGGTATTTGATATACAGACCCTCCTTCAAAAATTAGCCATGGTCAGGATAATATGGCTGGGAAGTTGAACTTCTCTGGTAAAGTATCACAATCGTCCACCAAGAAGTAGTTTCAAGAGGCAGATTTTAGAGCCTCGGCTCTAGTTTGTCCTATTCAGCCCTTGTCAGTGACTTGATTATCACATAGTCAGGTGACAGAAAGTGGGAAGGATGGTGTACATGGAATAACAGAATGCAAATCCAGTGGGTTGAATCTTGTAAGATGATGTTTAAAAGCAGATGTATTTACAGTCCTGCCATGAGATCCACCAAATAATCAGGCACTAGAGTTTGGGTGGGGAAAGAAAGAATGCCTTGATTTTAGTCAACTGTGAGTCATTTGTGAGATAGCATCTAAAAACTCATTGAGATTTTACTCTGCAGGAATAAAATTATTTCACTCAACAAACATCTATGGATGGGCTATTGTATGTAAAGAACGTACATCAGTAAAGAGCACAGACCTGGACATTGTGATCTCGGGACTTAAATTTTAATAGAATAAACAGAAATGAAAGGAATTTCACAGTTAAATGTCACACTACAATTGTGACAAGTGCCAAGAGGGAAAAGTACATACATAACAAGGGGACCTGAACTCATGTCAGGGTCAGGGGAGGCTTCATGGAAGAAGTGACTTTTGCTGAGAAAGATATTTGGGAATTAACCAGGTAAAAGAGAAAGTCTTCTAGGTAGAGGACACAGCATTTATAAAGGCCTTCAGCCAAAAATGAGAATATAGAAGGAGAAGATAAGATACGCCAGGATTGAGCCTCAAAGGAATTCAGTTCAACTGGTAAGACTTGATATCTCAAGTCGACTAGACGATTAATATAAGGTGGAATGTGTCAGTGCTGTGAAAGAGCTCAGAATCAAGTTTTGCAGAACATCGTAGATACTTCCATTTGCCTGGGGAATCAGGTACAAATCCACCAAGAAGATGATATTTCATTTGGGTCATTAAAGAAAGATCTGGTTGTGGCAGGCAGGGTTAGGGTATTCTCAATATGCGAAGACCAATTAGCGGAGGATAAGAGAACATTAATTTAAATTATTAAACAGAGAGGTAGGAAGAAAATCAGGACAATGTGGGATCATGGGAATTAAAGGAAGACAGCAGTACAAAGAGGGAAGGGTTACAATTTGGAATGGTTTCACAGAATTCAAGTAAGATGAGGCCTGAACTATAGCCACCATATGAGCTGGAAATTATTGGTGAACTTAGTGTGAGGAGACTGAGCTGTGAGTAAAAAGTGAGTAAATGGAGACAGCAGGTGGGTAGCAGCTGATAACAGCTAGAAAACTCAAAAATGTAGGATTTTAGTGGCAGGATCCCTGTGATGTTCATTCTTTGTATTTTTGGGAGGACGCAGAGTGCAGTAGTCATGTAGTAGTTATAGAAAAATTAATTTCAGTTGTTGGATGAATGAATATTTGGGAAAAGAAAGGTTAATTATACTAGAAATGGGACAAGACTTTGGGGAAAAAGAGTTGATATTATACTCTGTCTCTAGCAAATTACTAACTTTGTGACCTTGGGCAAGTCATTTAACCACTTTGAGCCCTACTTTCCTCACTTACAAAATGAGGATAATGATAATTGATCTAATTTCCCAAGAGAGTTGGTGAGCGTATAAAAGTAAGAAACTTTACACGAATGTGCTATATAGACTGTGGGGTGCTTACCTAATAAAAGATACTTTAGTATTCGAAGGATTAGAAGCTATGTCAGGGACTGACGAGGTGGTCAGCGCATTGCCTCCTCTTCCTGGACTACATTTCCTAGGGACACTTGCACCGAAATAGTCATGCGTTTGGGTTTGAGCCAGTGACATGTGACCGGAGGTGATGTGTGTCACTGCTAGGACTCGGTCATTAAAACATCCCATAAGGGCTCCTATATGTTTCTTCTGCTTCTCCTGGTTTGACGCAGATGGGTGGGGGACCTTGGAAGATACATACTGTTGGAGGTACAAGTTCTTACTACCAGTTTGGAACACAATTTGACATTAGCTTCAAAATTTGAACATTCTCATATCCCATAGTCCTGCCATTGTACTCCTAGGTATCTTTGCTCTAGAGAAACTTGTAAATGAGCTTTTAGGAGACATACATGAGTGAGTTTATTGTTTATAATAACCCAAACTGAGAACAATCCAAATGCCTTTCGATAGGAAATCCAGTGTCCATCCACAGAAGAATGGAGAAGACAATTTATGTTCACAAAAATTAAATAACAATGTGAGAACAAATCACCATCCATGAAACTCCATAAATGAAAGTAAGAAACATAATGATATGTAGAAAACACAAGTCACAAAGGAAAATATATGTTGTGGTAAAATTGTAAAAAACCGAAAAAGATAAAATGACAGGGCCGAGCAATACACTTTTCAGCAGTGTATGCACCTGTGGCTTTTTCAAAAAGAGGAAGGGAATTGTATAAATCATCTATTGCCAGAAAAATACTACACACAACCACCACACAACTCGGTGACTTAAAGAGACATGTAATATTTACGTAGCGTGCCGTTGGCTGCATTCATCGGATCTTGCCAGTGCTTGGCTGATCTTAGCTGGGCTTCCTTATGCTTCCGTGGGAGCCACGGTTGGTTGGGTGGTTCTGGTAATCTGGGCTGGCACATGCTCTTGGCTTGGCTACTGACTACTCTAGGATGGCCATGACCTCGTGTGACATAGCTCTGCTTTGCATGTCGGTCACCGTCCAGCTGGCTAGTCTGGCCACGTTCTCTTGACAAGGCCCAGAGGGAAAGAAGAAGCAAACACAGTCCTGCAAAGGGCAAACAGGAATATGCACGTGCGTTGCTTACACCTATTGGCAAACGCAAGTCACGTTACCAAGCCTAGCATTAAAATGGGAGGGGATGATGATGCTATGTGTGTTTATCCTTTTGTAAGTACCAAATGCTATATATATATATTTTTTTTTTTTTTTCAAATGCTATATATTTAGAATACTGTGGGAAAAAGCTTTTTGGGAAGTACAGTAGAAGGTGAGACCTCTGGATTCTCTTTCTGTGCTTCTGCAAAATGGGATATTAACCGTCGCTTTTTAACAGAAGATTGTGACTTTGACAAAGAAATCACTTATTAAGTGAACTTGAAGGACAAGCTTTGCCAAACTGGTGAGAATAATTCTTTCTTGTAGAGACCTCAGATCACATTTCAACATTGTGGAAAGCATACATTTATCCTGCTCTGTTTTTCTCCCTTTTATTCTGTTTATTTTATTCCCGGAACAAAGATACCACAGCTTGTCTTCGAAAGACTTCCATGTGAGTGTGAAAGAGGGTAGAATTTGGAACATGCTCGAGTTCAGATAAAACTCCGGATTTTTTGTTTTGTTTTGTTTTCAAAGCGCTTCTCAATTGGACCCAGATCCCAGACCTCCAGGGTTTGATTCATTCATCTCGAGCGGGAACTGTTTTTTCTCCCCTCTCCAGAAGACTGGGAGATTCACTTGAGAAAGACACTGCTGTCTGCTTTTTTCACATCACAAAAGAATTAATGTTTGCACAGCCCTTTGAAGATGTCGTGTCACGCATGTTCTATTATTAATAATAAGCTACAGATCGGCCTCACACCATCTGAAAAACAGGGCCGTGCCACCATGAAAGGACCCTTATTCCAACCAGTTCGCCATTCGGCTTAGCCCAGATCCAGCTTCAGACTGGGGCTTGTTCCAGAACCTGGATAAAGGAAGGACGCAGCTGGAAGGAAACAAAACAACATATACCACCCAATCCCTTACAAAAATAAAGTAAAAAGGAGGCTTTTATAACCATTAGAGGTCAGTGCCACCCACTACAAGCATTTCCACCGGAACGTGGGTTTGGGGCGCAGCACCTGCTGGGGAGGGGACCAGAGGAGCGTGTCTTTGATTGTGCATGCATTCTGAGGAAGGTAAACATTTCCAGGGTTCGTGGGCTTGCACAGACAGGCGAGAAGTCACTGATCACAATCTGCTAGGAGTCTTTCCTCTCCTATTTGCGCAGTGCTCTGAGTTGTTCTGTTCTGTCCCTTTTTTTTTCTTTTCTGAAACCACTAATATCATTCCTCCGGTAGCTCTGTGCATTTACAAGCTACCTTTGCACAGCTGCATTGGAGAAAATGGATGTAAAATCTGGCTACTGTAAATACCCGTCCAGGGAAGACTTCCTCTCAGGTTTTCATTTGGAGAGGCAAGTACAAACACAGAGCTGAAATGCAACGGGGGGGAGGCGGGGGACTCCACTAACAGCAGGGACACCCGCTGACAACAGCAGCCTGAGGAGGAGCAAATTTGAGAGCTGGGTCTATTACTTCTGTTTTTGGAAAAAAAAAAAAAAAATCTTTGCACCTGTCTTTGGTGGCGATTCTCGACTCCTTCCCCTTGTTTCGGCCTCCCCTCGGCTCTGCGTGTTTGGGAGCTGGTTATTCAAAATGGACTCTGGCCTTATTTCCCCGATACAGGGGTTTGCAGAAGGAGAAAGTATTTCTTGCTCCATTTCAGGCCCCAACCCTGAAGGTGTTGCGTTTATGAAAAATGGAGCTGCAGAGAAAAAGAGAGAAGGAGCGAGCAAAAAGAGGCAAAAATACAAAACTCAAGGAAATCAAGATCATGCTGTGCAAAATTGTTACAGCTGTTTCTGGTTTTATTGGCTGTTTCTTCTGGCTTCCCTTTTTCAGCAACTGTGGTTCATATGGGCAGGAAGGCGTCCAGCACGGACAGAGGACCGAGCAAGGAAGGAGGGGAGGGGTACGAGCTGGGTGAGGGTTCCCTGAATTTCCTATGGCACTTGGAAGGGATACACATCAAAGCATTTCTTTTTCTTTTCTTTTTTTTTTTTTTTTTTTTTGATAGTTTTGTGGAAGCCCTAGCAATAGAATTCAGATACTCTTAATGGAAAGCTCTTAAAAGCATCCCCCCTCCCTGGCTGGATCAGATTAGTGGTCCGTTTTAAGGTGTTGCACTCCGCCTGGAAATGACATCCCCATATCTCTGAGGACATAAAGTGTCAAGACACATCCCTTTCCTTCTCTGTCCCCGACTGTGGTTCACCTAGACCACCGCACAGGCCTGAGCATCTGGAGAGTGCGTATTTCCCCCGGCGGCCGCTGTTTCTCATGGTTACAAATGGAATGAGCTCTGGGCCTGCTCACTGACCCTAGGAGGATATTGGTGGCTGGGATGCAGCACCCCAGGGCCTGGTGTAAGCTGCTCACCCACCCCGATTCCCTGGCATAGCAGCTGGAAGATGGGCCAGAAAAGCCTGTGCAAAAGCCCACAATTCCTCTCACTCTTTCTTAAAACTTCCTATGGAACTGGTGATTTAAATGACATTTTTAATGTGTATAAAATTGCTTAAACTGGAGTTCTTGAATTTGATACTGTTCTTAACCACACTTGCCTGCCCCCTCCACACAGCCACACTCTTAACCAAATTCAGTCTACAAACCCTAAGGAAAGATTATTCTTTTTTTTTTTTAAGATTTTATTTATTTATTTGAAAGAGAGGGAGAGCATGACCAGAGGGGGGAGGGGACAGGGGCAGAGGGAGAAGCAGGCTCCCCGCTGAGCAGGGAGCCCGACGTGCAACTCGATCCCAGGACCCTGAGATCATGACCTGAGCCGAAGGCAGACGCTTAACCGAATGAGCCTCCCAGGCGCCCCAGGAAAGATTATTCTTAAAGCAAATACTGAGTCCCCAAATGAGGGCAAGTGGGGCAGGAAAACAGGAAGATAGGGAATATAGCAAAGGGGAAAGTGTTTACTTACGTTTGGCTTGTGGTTAGAGCAAGAAGGAAAATACAACGAAAAGGTGATTTATGAAAAATGCCTTTATCTGGTGATACAGTATTGTGTGCTCTCACATTAAAAAACAATCCAATCCAATGAGCCCAGCTGTAGAGTGAAGGGCAAATCCCAAGCCCAGGGCCCAAGCAGTGGTTCTGCTTTGGAACCTACTTGGCTTTTCTGGACTGGACTTCTGGTTTGGCCGTGGGAGGGCAAATCACAACCCAGGTGCCTCAGTGTGCTCATCTGGAAATGGAGCCGCACTGTGGAGATGGATTGGTGGAAGGCAGCGAAGCACCTTGAGACTATGAAATGCCAGGTAATTGCCAACATTAAATCTAATAGCATAATTAGGTGTTGAAGGTTGTGTCTTGGTCATTTTGTTTTCTAAATGCAAGAAAGGACTCCTTCCAAGCTCGTTCTATTTATTTTCCCAAGGAGGTCATTGAATGACCCGAAAACATGGGGATTTGGATGACCATAACGAACAGTGACATATTTGGGGATGTACTCATGCTGCTTCTGCATTTTCTAATTTCACCTATTCCTCGTGTTACCTTTTCTCTTATGTGTTAATAATGGTTAACAGCACATTGTTCTTGCCAAATATGACATTTGTTTAGAACTTTTCAATTCTAGGGATGCCTGGGTGGCTCAGTCGGTTGGGCGTCTGCCTTTGGCTCAGGTCATGAACTCAGGGTCCCGGGATCGAGTCCCACATTGGGCTCCCTGCTCAGCGGGGAGTCTGCTTCTCCCTCTCCTGCTCCCCCTGCTTGTGCTCTCTCTCTCTCTCTGACAAATAAATAAATAAAATCTTTAAAAAAAAAAAAAAGAACTTTTCAATTCTGACAGAGTGTATGTAGTAAGGTAGAGTGAGGCTGGCTGTTCTTGAAAGGGGGCTCACTAATCTCTTTGAACAGGAAAATGAGTGATTTCCCGAATTACCAGTGCCTAAAGAAAGCTATTCTCTGGTTATTAAAGAATGAAGTTGTTCCGTGTGAAAGACAGTAGTAAAAAAAAAAACAAACCAAATCTCGTATCTGGCACTAATACTGAAAGGTTGGGATAATGATAAGTTCACTCCCACCTCTGCTTAGACTCAGTGTGAGGGTGGGCGAAATTCTTTTGTCTTGAGCTTTGGCCACAAGATGGGTTAATAGGGCTTGACCAGAAAGAAATTCTCTCCTGAGAATCTTGTGAAATTTAGATGCAAAGACATTGAAACTCAAGCACTGGCTATTCTTGTTTGCACTCGATGTTCACCCTTCAAGTTTTATCTGCACCCCTGTGAAACTCTGCGAAGGTCCCTCTTGTGAACATGGATGTTGGTTCTACTTTTAGTGGTCATTTTTCATAGTCTCCCTTAAAAAAAATCTGTTTTCTTAATTCACTTTTCTTGCTTTAGAATGAAAGCTATTGGGATCCTTGGGTGGCTCAGTTGGTTAAATGTCTGCCTTTGGCTCAGGTCCTGATCCCAGGGTCCTTGGATCGAGTCCTGAATCAGGCTCCCTGCTCAGCGGGGAGCCTGCTTCTCCCTCTCGCTCTGCCTGCCCATGCTCCTGCTTGTGCTTTCTCTTTCTGACAAATAAATAAATAAAAAAAAATAGAATGAAATCCATTAAACTTCACAATGTTTTTAAAAAAAGCAACATCTGTTAGGTGTTACTACAAATTTGAGATACCATCTATCAGTAGCATCTTTTACAAAAGAAGAGTAGATTTTTACATATTGAGGCTCAGTCAGGCACCCCCATTAGTTGGCGTATCCGAACCCCACTTGCAAAAACATATTTCTGCCATTATCCTTACAGAAGGCCGTGTGTTCACACACATGCAGTTATGAGGCCGAACACTCCCTTCTTCTTCGGGTTGCTCTTTGATCTTTTGTGGTCTTGCTGCTTGTGTCCATATGGAAATGTTACCAACCAGCGGGCAATTCCTTTCCATTAGGATTCCCCATCCAGAGTCTTCCCCCCTGTTGTTTCTTATTTGTGTTGGGCTCCAGATTGATGCCAAAATTTCAAAGGGGCACACCTCATTGGGTTCAAAAGCTCAATTTACTTTCAGTAGCCATCAAAGCTTACACTCAGATTTAAGTACTTGTTTATAGCCAGGTTTTCCTGACATGCAGTGACAATGGGCGGGCATCTCCTGAGAAACCATTTTCTTGTGAGACTGGGGAGACCTCTGGGATTAGGTAGGGAGGTCAAGTGCCGTCAGCAAGAAACCTGTTCTCCGTGCAGTGTGCTCTGCTGATTTCCATTTTGGTCTTTACCACCTGGAAGTGTGTATAAGACACGGGCATGGCCTCATCCAAAGAAAATATATTGAAAATGTTCAAACCCTAAAAAAGCTCCATCTGTCGATGGCAGTTTATGTGCATTCGTAACTGTTCTTCCTGTCCATAGTAACCCAGGAACGCCGGTCCTGGAAATCCCCCACTTTTATTATACTGGAAAATACCAAAGACGTGAGAGCAGAGAAGTATGTGCTTACTAAGGGAGATTCCTTTTCCTAATAGCCTTCCGGAACCCCTCCTTAGGAGAGATTACATAAAGCCAGGGCCTTGCCACCTCCCAAGTCCATCTCACACATCAAACAAATGAGAATCTTTCCCAAACTCCTCTCCCTTCATGCCCACACTCAAATATGCTGTTTTATGTGGGTCGACTAAAGTCTTTTTCTGATTTTCCTCCCCATCTGTGCTTTGAATAAACATCCATCCTAAAGAGAAGGAGGACTTAAAGGATCAAATTTGATTCCTGTATTTGAAAATGTTTTCAAAAGACCACACCACACTTGCCTATACCCTATACCGTCAGATTAGGTTCCGTTTGCTTCTAATAGCATTTAATTCCCTCCCACAAGCTTCTCAGACTCTCACTTCTTGGTCTGCGGGACTTAGCTCTTCTGATGTCCCAAACAGTTTCCTGGCTGTACTGGGTGTCTGGAATCGTAGAAACCAAATAACCAGAGACATAACCAGTTGGTTTTTAACTTTTTAAAATTGTTGTTTTGTTGCCAAAGGCACAGTGCCTCAATTTCTTTCTTTCACAAGTGAATTGATAGGCTCACGGGGATTTAAAAACTCACTTGAATGGAAAGCAATGAGCACTTGATGAATTTCTAAGGGAAGTTCAACCCAAAGTACGAGAAATTGAAAGCAGGTTATCTTACAGTATCTTCAAGGGATTCGGTCATGCTGAGAAATTAGCTTTTATTTTTCTTTCTCCAGACTAAAAGGGAAAGGAGGAGGGAGTCAAGAACTTCTGTGGAATGTAATGCATTGTGTTCAGTTGTCAGTATTTCCAATTTAAAACTTCTGAATAGGGACGCCTGGGTGGCTCAGTCGGTTAAGTGTTTGTCTGCCTTCGGCTCAGGTCAGGATCCCAGCGTCCTGGGATGGAGCCCCGCATCGGGCTCCCTGCTCAGCGGGGAACCTGCTTCTCCCTCTCCCTCTGACACTCCCCCTGATTGTGTCCTCCCTCTCTCTCTCCCTCAAATAAATAAATAAAATCTTAAAAAAAAATAAAACTTCTGAATCAGCTGAGATTATGTTTGTTCACAGTTCAGTTTAAACATGGGATTGGCAAACTTTTTTTTTTTTTTTTTGAGGGCCAAATAGTGAATGATTCAGGTTTTGTGACAAAAGAGGCAACGCTTGCCCCTCTGTGGTCCTGTTTGCCCTTTGCATTTGGGGTTCCTGCCTTCAGCTGGGGACTTTCTCCGGTCCCAATGGGTGGGACCTGGTGAGCCAGCAGGAGCGTGCGGGACACAGGGGATGTGGCCAGAGGGGGTTGGGTGGCCATCGGTCAAAGGGCAGCACTGCAAGCAGGAGGAACTGGGACTGAGGGGGTCCCCTTAGCCTCTGTGGTGCACAGTGTTAGCACGAGGGAGTAGTGCTGAGGGCCATACAGAAATAGGCTGTGATCTGGCTTTGGTTCCCTGGCTGTGGTTTGCCGACTCCTTGGTTAATCAAATACCTAGATAGTGATGACGCCCAAATTGATCATTCCAGTCTGAGCTCCAGCTCCCTGTTGTACATTTATCCTTAGCCACTCAGCAGGCACTTTAAAGAAAAGATGTTCCAAACTCAACTCATTTTTACTTTCTTCCCTCTATGCCCGATTTCTGTAAATAGCACCACTATTCACCCAGCTGCCCAAGCCAGAAACTTTGTGTTCATTTCTGACTCCTTCTTTCCATCATCCTTTTGCTTATAGTGGTCAGATTGGAAGCGATGGAAAGGCATGAACAGATCTAGCTCGTGTTTATATATATATATACCTAGAGTGCCTGACACATAGTAGGCTTCTAAAAATTGGTTGCTGAATCAATCTCTCCGAAACCAGCCTCAGTTGATTCTTCTTGATTATTTCATTCCTCTGTCAAAATTCTTCCATGGCTTTCTTCTGAATAAAGAGTAAGTATGAAATATTTGCAGACCATGCAAAATTTTCCTCTCTTGACTTTGCCCACCCTAAAGACTGGCCATATAGGATTACGTTACGTGCACCAGTATCCTTCATACTTCACATCGTACTTCAGGAACTGTTGTCCCCTCTGCCTGGAGCACTCTCTCCCGCTGTCCGTATATGTAACCCCAGCTAGTCCTTCCAGACTTGTCTCCCTTATCATCTGCAGGAAGGACCCCCAGGTACCTTCCCATTCATTAGGTGTTCATTCTCATAGCACCAGGGCTCCCCCTCTATCACAGCACTTCATCAGTGCTGAGATTACTTGGAAAATGAATTTCGCCCTTACTGGATCATACATAGCATCGAGGCAAGACTCTGTGTTTTGTCGTATCTTAGCTTGACACTTGGAACATGGCAGCTGAGTTAAACATGACACCTAAGTGTGACTGAGAAACCTCAGAACACTTTCTGTATCCATGAAGACCTAAGAGGGGCCTTTTCTAGGCTCCACGGGGCCTTTCTCAAACCTTCTGTTTGAGGCCAGAGACAGTAGACTACAATTAGTCTGTCTCAGGGATTGCTTGGTGCAGTGAAAGGCACTGGGGCTCCTATGGGGAAGGATGTGGTGGGGCTGGGTAGGAGAAAAGTGTTTTGAAGCCCCAAGGCATAGTCTTTGGTCTAGAACCCTCACCCCCCCCCCCCCCCCCCGCCCCGGCTCTGGCTTCGTTACACCCAGGGCAAGGCAATTGCATGTATAAGTTACCTAGACACAAACAGTGGGAGCCTGACTGGGGCAGCTGATTGGGGCCAGCACTGAGATGTAAATTTTGTCCTAGAGCCATGCCCAAACAATTCCAGGGATGGCGATAAGAATCTTGAGTGAGTTATTTTTTATTTTTATTTTTTAGAGTGCAAGTGGAAGGGGTGAGGAGGGAGAGGGAGACTCTTAAGCAGGCTCCATGCCCAGTGCGGAGCCTGAGGGGGGCTCAATCATGACCTGAGATCATGACCTGAGCTGAAATCAAGAGTCAAGAGTTGGATGCTTAATCCGCTGAGCCACCCAGGTGCTCCGAGGTTTTTCTTTATATGTTTAAAAGAAGGAAAGTCCAGAATGATCCTTGCGATCAATGATTGTAATACCTTCTATGGGCATGTCACTATTAAACAACAAAATCAAGCAATATATTAGTTTCTCTTTTTCCTTTCTGAAGTCTAGGTAGATGGAGAATTACAAATAGATGAAAGTATAAGGATAATCATATCATTGTATTAATTTAGAAAATCTGAAACAAGGCCTGATGGCAGTGACGTCAGGGGAAATGTAATACCAACTGAGTTATTTGGAGGTAAGCATGATGTTTTTTAATGCAGTCATCATATAATTAGGCATTGTTAAAAATCTCTCCAACATACAGTAATAATTGAGATAATAAGGAAGAGATGGTAAAGATTACAAAACTTTTTGGAGGAAGTTGCTCTTTTGAATTTAATAAGGAATATAATAAAGTACCTGAGGGCATTGTAGAGTCCAACAGGGAATTGAACTGCAGGGATATGCAGAATTTTTTTTTTTTTTTTTTTGGCTAAATACAGTACAGTATATTGTAAATGTATTTTCTGTTTCTTATGATTTAATAATTTTTTTTCTCATGATGGGGGAGGGAATTGGAGGGGGAGATGAACCATGAGAGACTATGGACAAACTGAGGGTTTTAGAGGGGAGGGGGGTGGGGGGATTGGTTATCCTGGTAATGGGTATTAAGGAGGGCACGTATTGAATGGAACACTGGGTGTTATGCGCAAACAATGAATCGTGGATCACTACATCAAAAACTAATGATGTAATGTATGGTGACTAACATAACATAATAAAATAAAATAAAAAAATAAAAATAAATAAATAAAAAAAATAATTTCTTTTCTCTAGCTTACTTTATTATAAGAATGCAATGTATAATATGTATGCAAAGTATGCACTAATCAACTTTGTTATCAATATGGCTTCCAGTCAACACTACGCTATTCTGTTTTTGGTGAGTCAAAAGTTATATGCGGTTTTTTTGACTTCGTGGGTTGGCACTCCAACCCCTGTGTTGTTCAAGGGCCAATGGTACTCAGACTTCCCAGTTGTATTCTTTCTTTAACCACAAAGGCCTGAAAGTTAGATGAATTTGGGTTGTAATCAGAAAGGAGGAAAAAGTACAAAATTGGGTGCATAGAAAATGCCTACCTGACTCTTTCTCCCCTACATTTCTTTCACCCCAGTAAAACAAAGGACAAAAAATAGTCCAAAAGTTCCACTTCCAAATTACTTAGAAATGGGACCTTTTAGTAACCAAGAATTTCCCCAAAATGATAAAATTAATTTACCAAGCCCATGTCTCAACAACTTCTTTAGGGAGAAATCTTCCTATACTTTTTATATCTTCCTGTTTCATGAAAAAGAAAATACAACATCATGGTTTGATCCATAATTAGTCACAGGAGAATAGACTTTATTTTTGTCCTGAAAATGTTGACTTTGGGGGAAAGTGGGAAATAGGATTTTTCCCCTTTTTTCTTTTTACTTTTTTTTTTTAACATTAAGGAAGAAACTAGCAGAAATAAATGAATCACAAAATTGTCTGGATAAATCAGACCACTGGCATTAATGAGATTTCTCCAAGTAGAACTTTCTTGGAGGCCAGGTTTAGGCTCTGGGAAAAAAAAAAGTGTGTGCGTTTGCAGGGCTTTAAAGATGAAAACTGTTTCCTCTGCAGGATAATGCAGAAAAGGATTTACCCCACAAAATTTCCCCAGAGTCCTCACTAATAAGATAAAGTCAGCTGAAAATCACTTTGCTCAGCACAGACTGTGACTTCTGAAAGGCTTATTGAAATTAATCAGTACATTTCTGCCTTACACCGTCTTTATGTTTTACATGGAAGAATGTTTGTGAGGACCAAGTGAGGAAGAGACGGTTTCCCGGACGGGGCGCTGGCAAGTCTTGGGACTTGTCCCTTACTTGCAAGGTGGGCTAACACAGGATGAAAGCGGCTCATCTTCAAGGTTCTGTGGGTTGCTAGAGCTGACAGACGGGATGAATGGGGCTGACAAGCCACAAGCCTTTCTTCATTCTGGATGATTCGGCTCCGTCCGGAGTATTGCACGTGGGCTTCCAAGCCAGCATGAAAGGATGAGTGACCACAGCACCAGGCAGAAATGACAGGGAGCAGCTGGGAGAAACGTATCTTGTGTTGGAAGCTACACAAACCACCAGGAAGGTGGTATATTTCTTTGGGGAGACCCCAGTGATGCTTTCAAGGCCTGATGTTTTTGTGGTGCTCTCTGAGAGTCCATCACAAATGACCTTGTCCTCCTATTTCAGACATACCTGCTTTTCTCATCTATCACAACGTCCTCTTTGAGAGGGGTGGAACTGTCTCTGGATTTCTTCAGCCTTGCCGTAGGACCTTGTTCAGTGCTACGAAGAAGGAGACACTGAATAGAATTTGAGAAATTGGATTGTACAGTGAATGAAATGACGCATAAACACTTGCCCTTGAGCAAGACAGTCCTAAACCTTGCTTTTGCTTTTGCCATTTAAATAAAATACACTTCGCATTTTTATGTGTAAGTTTTCTTTTATTTAGTCACCATATGTAAACAGTTTTTTTTTTTTTTCTGGTATCTCTAGTTTCTAACTCTTGCCTCCTCTTAGTTGAATTAATAAAATAGAGTGAGGATTTATGTCTCTCCATCCAGAAAAATTTATTTCAATTCTGAATCTATGGCCTCACTTGCTAATTCCTAACTTTTTGCTATTTTTTTTTTTTTTTTTTTTTTTGGTGTCATCTGGACCCACTTCTTCAGGTTAATGTGGCAGAGAGGCTGCTATGTGTTCACCAAGTTTCATTTTATTTCCCTCTTCCTTGGGTACACAGCAAATCACACTTCCCAGACTTTTCTGCGTGAGGTGGTAGCAGATGATGGATTCTGGTCAATGACATGTGAAAAGAAGGAATACACATTGATCCAGGTGGAGATAGTGAAAGCCCTTGGGAGTCTTGGGTCAGTTTCTTCCCCTGCCATGGGGAATGTGAAGGCCTCCCAACGACACTGAAGAGCCTCAAGATCAAAGCCGCTTGGATCCCTGTGTCATTGCGTGGAGGACACCTGCCATGGAGGTTGGCCTGGGCCCACTGCCAGGCTTTGCACATGTTCTGTTAAACTATCAAGACTACACGGTTGTTGTTTACATGGCCCAAGCCAGCCTAGTCTGGCTGATCCTGAAGGGATGCAGTAGAAGAGCTTTCTAGTCCCCTGGGAGCGCCTTATGCTTTATCGCTCGTGATAACATGGGCAGTAAACACCGTCTTGAGCTGGGGATCCTAGATTGTTTGAATGGTCGGCTCTTAAATTATTATTAGTGTGCAAGTCACATTCAAGCAAAGGATAAAATAGTGAGAATAAGCTACCTATTGAGGACAAGAGGCCGTGGTGGAAAAAATTAGCCCTGGATAAGATCCCCAGTCTGCTACCCTTGTCTCTGTTCATTTGAGTTTTGTAATCTACTTTCTGAGTCTCAGTTACTTCATAGTTAAAATAAGGATAACAATATCCACTTTATAGAACTGATCGGGGGGAGTATTGGCATATGCTCGATTCATAGTAAACCTCACTGGATTTTGGCTTCACCGCTAATAAGCTATGTGACCTCAAGAGAGACACTTGACCTTTGCAAGCATGAAATTCTTTATGTTTAAAGTAGTAGCAATACCTGCTTTTGGGGGCTATGGTGGGGATTAGGGGAATGCACACGCTCTGAACTGTCTGGTACATGCTATATGCTCAGAAAAGTTGATGGATACCATGAGTTGACAGCAGACTCATTGGGACTTACTCTCCATAGTGGAATCTCCAAGCCCTTGGGCTGATACCTTGATTAAGGACATGAAGAGTTTGCCTTACCTAAGGCTCCATATAGAGCCAAGCTGTTTCTTTCTGCTGGGTTTTTTTTTTTTATTAGCATGGAGTACAGATTAATAAATGACACTTCCCTTTGTTGTGCTTAAGCCCTCTAGTTCAGTGTTTTTATAGACAGCTCTTTGAGTCCATTTTGGATTCTGCATGGAGAGAAAGAGGCTTCAAGTATCCTCTCATCCTGGGGTTATGACGTCATGGAGATAAAACCTAAGCTGGATTTCCTTAGAATTTTCAAATAAGCATACCCACCGTCTACACCTGTATTTTCCACTGGTTAGTTTTTAGACTATCCTAATCTGTTTTTCCTACAAAACACACAATGGAAATGTGAGATGGCTTGAGACGTGGCTCTCCCTCGTCTGCTGACAGCTTTTGCCATCCTGATTTTCTCTCCATTTTTGACAGTCAAGTTCATTCGAGAAGTGGAAGCGCAAATATCAAGCCAGCATCTTGCATACATTATCTTGCAATAATTCACAGTACAAGAAACAGCTGTTAATGAAGAGTCTCAGTGCAGAGGTATCTGGTTTTATGATTTTACTCTACACAACTAATTAAAAAAAGAAATCTTTATTGCCTCTTATAACCATGCAGCCCCTTCACATTTCTGTCTTTTAGCACTTTTTTTCCCTTCGGGTTTGTGAGTGATATTGGCTCACATTGGTTCGTGTTCCGGATGGATTATGGATGGATTATGATGTAACTGGATTCTCCTAAATCTCTGCAACTACCTGTTTCAACAGCCCCCTACACTTCAGTCCTTCTACGTCTCAGGAGCTCCAACACCCTACAGCTGTCCTGGTCCTTCCACCAGCAATCTGTTAAAAGAAGTAATTTTAAGTTTATAATGGCCTTATTATATACTAAATAACTGCGTGAATTTGAGCAAGTCACTTACCTCTTGGTGAATTTCCTCATCTGTGAAATAATGATGTTTGACTGGATCACACTGGAAATCTTTCAAGAGTGAGGATTCTGTGGCAAGCCAGAAATTAAGTCAAGAACTTTAGGGCTTCCAAATAGAAGACTGAAGGGAGGTGATGCTGAATTTAACCAAAATAATTAATTTCTAATGGTAGGTTGTATTATCATCATGCACAAGCGTTTGCTGAACACATCCCATACGCAGGGCAGGGTACATTTTGGTGGAATACAAGAAATGCAGCAGACATTGTTCCTGTCCTAAGGAGTTTTCAGTTCAGTAGTGAACACACGTATATGACTAACTCTATGTCATAAAGTTTCATTAAATTAATTAACGTCATAATGGAGTCCCAGTCAGCACAATGACTGATTTATGTCCATTTTAGCTAGCTAGAGTTTGGTAGATAATTATAACTGTTGGCTGCATCAAAAATAGGATCATTTGCAAAATTGAAAACCATGCTTTAAGTTGTTGCCAGAATTCTATTTAGAGATTTGAGGTCTACTTGTTTATTGCAGAGAGAATGGTTTACGTGTTCTCTAGAAATACATTAAAATGCAATACATCCTCCATTTTGAATTTCCAGGAGGCAAAGGAGATGGACTCAAGATAAATTAAGGAGACATTTTAGTGGCTTCAAACAATCATTTCATTTTGTGCACAGTTGCGTGTGGGTCAGAAATTTAGGACTCAGCTGGGCTGGTCACCTGTCACGCACAGGGGGTCACCTGGAGGTGGAGAATCTACTTCCATGACGCCTTCATGCTCACGCCTGGCATCTTCATGTTCCTCAGTCTCTATTTCTCCACGTGGCATCTCATTTTCTAAGGCTGCTCCATGTGGTTTGGGCTCCTCCTGGCAAGATGGTTTCATAGTAGTCTTCTCACCTAGTAGCTGGGTTCTAAAAATGCAGGGCAGAAGTACCCGTTTTCTTAAAGATTAAGTCCAGAAACTGGCTTCACATCACTTCTGTCATACTCCATTGGCCAGAGCTGTCACGAGGGACACTTCTCTCAATAGGAAGAGTGTCAAGGAACTGAGGCTTCACACTCTGGGGCATATGATCTAATATGAAATCATAATGCCTTGAGTTTTCATTCGCCTCATTTTTTTATAAGTAGTAAGTAAATAAATGTTTAATCTGACCAACTTTCCTAACAGTGGACTCCTGGCATTTTGAGTGAGACAATTCTTTGTGTGTACGTGTGCTAAAAATCACAGGGTCTTTAGCATCCCTGACTAGCACCCACGAAACATCATGTATGCCTTGCCCCCACCATTGGACGATAAAAACATGACCTAAAACATTTCACAACTCTCCCTGATAAAGCGGACAGTTCTCCCAGATGAAAACCACAGGCCTGATGTCTTAAGATGGTAGATTTCCTGATCAGATTACTATTTGGCCTGTATCAATGTAGACAACAATAACATGATTTGTTTCTGTTCCGTTCGAATACATACAATTCAATGTTCCTCCTATTTGTATCCTCTGTGTTCATATCCATGCATTTGCAGAACTGTGGGTGGATATATAATATGCACCCTCCCCACAAGCAGGAGATTACATTATCAGAGATATATTATTCAACGTTCAATAAAAAAAATAGATCCTGGGGGCACCTGGGTGGTTCAGTTGGTTAAGCAGCTGACTCTTGATCTCAGTAGCTCAGGTCTTGATCTTAGGGTCATGAGTTCAAGCCCTGCATTGGGCTCCATGCTGGGCATGGAAGCTACTTAAAGAATAATAATACATCCTGCTCCTTTCAATAAGAAAAAGACATTTATTCTAGGACATTAGAAATGTAGAAAACACATACATACCTTGAATCACACGATTCAGATATACCACTGTTGACATTTGATGGATATCATTCCCAATTATTAATGTGCAAATCCATTTGGAACATTTTACATTTGTGTATAAATTCATATATAATAGATAATACATATGATATTTTATAATATTCTGTATCTGTTACTATATATAGTACTTTTGTAAGATGCTTTTGATAATTCTTAACACTGAGAAAATAATATAAAACATTAATTAAATGAAGTGTTAAAGAGCATCAGGGTAAAATTGCACATGGGGATGTTGAGTTAACGGGGAAACCTTCATGCAGTCATTGAAGCTTTATCAGGAGCTTGAAGAATGGATAGACTTAGTATTAACAAGGTCCTTGTCAATAACTCCATGATAAGAATGAGGATAACATAATCAGAGGACATCTGGTTTGTATATGTGTTATTTTTTTTTCTAACTTAGGTAAATATTTTTTATTCGGTTTGACGGCACAAAGTTTTGCATTTGAAATGGTAATGCATTCAAGAGATAGGAGGAAATTGAGAGCCAGGTATTGTTTTTAAAAATGCTCTCTTAACTGTGTCATTAAAATCTGCTAGTGTTCTAAATAATCCAACAGATGGATTTAGTGACAGTTGTGATATGTTGGTCCTACATCAAATGACCGGGTGGCGATTTTGGAAGTTTGTGAGTGAGGAAATAACAAATACACCCTTAAAAAATATCCATAATTCATGCTGAGGTCAGTACAGAATTTTTTTTTTAATTTGAAATTGAAATATAGTCAACATACAATAGAATATTAGTTTCAGGTGTACAACATAGTGATTCAGCAATTATATACATTATAAAATACACACCCTGATAAGTGTAGCTAACATCTGCCACCATACAGTTATTACAATATTATTGACTATATTCCCTATGCTGTACTTTTTATCCAGGGACTTATTTATTTTCTAACTGGAAGTTTGTACCTCTTAATCCCCTTCACCTGTTTTGCCCACCCCCCCATGTCCCCTCCCCCTCTAGCAATCACCAGTTTGTACTCTATGTTTCTGAGTTTGTTTTGTTTGTTGACCTTTGTTTCTTAAATCATATGGTATTTGTCTTTCTCTGACTTATTTCACTTAGCATACTACCCTCTAGGTCCATCCATGTCGTTGCAAATGGAAAGATTTTGTTTTTATGGCTGAGTAATATTACATTGTGTGTGTGTGTGTGTGTGTGTGTGTGTGTATCCTAATTTATTGAGAAGCCTCCATACTATTTCCATAGTGGCTGCAACAATGAACATTTCAAACCAACAACGTATGAAGGTTTCTTTTTCTCCACATCCTTGCCAACACTTGTTATTTCTTGTCTTTTTGATATTGGTCATTCTGACATGTGTGAACTGATAATCTCATTGTGGTTTTCATTTGCATCTCCCTGATGATTAGTGACATTGAACATCTTTTCACGTGTCCACTGCTCAACTGTATGTTTTCTTCGGAAGAATTTTTATTCAGGTTGTCTGCTCACTTTTTAATCATATATATTTTTTTTTTTTTGGTGTTCAGTTGTAGGAATTCTTTATATATTTTGAATATTAACCCGTGTTGGATATGTCATCTACAAATATCTTCTCCTATTCAGTAGATAACCTTTTTGTTCTGTTGATGGTTTCCTTCATTTTGCAGAAGGTTTTAGTTTGATGTAGTACCAATAGTTTATTTTTGCTTTTGTTTCTCTTGCCTAAGGAGAGAGATCCAGAAAAATATTGCTAAGCAGATGCCCAAGAGTTTACACCTATGTTTACTTTCAAGAGTTTTATGGTTTCAGGTCTTATATTCAGGTCCTAATCCATTTTGAGTTTATTTTTTGGATACAGTTTAAGAAAGTGGTCCAGTTTCATTTCTCTGTGGGTAGCTGTATGGTTTTTCTGACATCATTCATTGTAGAAACTTTCTTTTCCCTGTGGCATATTCTTGACTTCTTTGTCATGGATGAACTGACCATGTAAGCATGGGTTTATTTCTGGGCTCTCTATTCTGTTTCATTGATTTATGTGTCTATTTTTATGCCAGTACCATACTGTTTCGATGACTATAACGTTATAGTATAATTTGAAATTTGGGATTGTGGTACCTCCAGCTTTATTCTTTCTCAAGATTGCTTTGACTATTGGGGGTCTTTTGTGGTTCAGTACAAATATTAGAATTATTCTAGTTCTGTGAAAAATACTATTGGTATTTTGATAGAGATTGCATTAAATCTGTACATTGCTTTTGGGTAGTATGGACATCTTAACAATATTTTTCCAATCCATGCTCATGATGTATATTTGTTTCTGTTGCTTTCAATTTCTTTCATCAATGTCTTATGGTTTTCAGAGTATAGGCCTTTCACCTCCTCGGTTAAATTTATTCCTAAAATTATTCTTTCTGGTGCACTTATAAATGTGGTTGTTTTCTTAATTTCTCTTCCTGCTACTTTGCTATTAATGTATAGAAATGCAACAGATTTCTGTATATGAATTTCACAACCTACAACCTTACTGAATTCATTTATTCTAATAGTTTTCTGGTGGGGTTTTTAGGGTTTTCTGTTTAGAATCTCAGGTCATCTGTAAATAGTGACAGTTTAACTTCTTCCATTCCAATTTGGATGCCCTTTATTTCTTCTCATCTGATTGTTGTGGCTAGGGCTTCCAATACTGTCTTGAATAACAATGGTGAGAATGGACATCCTTGTCTTGTTCCTGATCTTAGGGAGAAAGCTCTCAGGTTTTCACCATTGAGCGTGACGTTAGCTGTGCATTTGTCATATATGGCCTTTATTATGTTGAGGTATGTTCCCTCTAAACCACTTTGTTGAGAGTTTTTATCAGGAATGGATGTAGAATTTCATCAAATGCTTTTTCTGTATCTACTGAGATGATAATATGATTTTTATCCTTCATTTTATTAGTGTGTTGTATCACATTGGTTGATTTGTGGATATTGAACCATTCTTGAATCTCCAAAATAAATCCCACTTGATTATGCTGAATGATGCTCCTAATGTATTGTTGAATTTGGTTTGTTAATATTTTATTGAGGAGTTTTGCATCAGTATTCATCAGGGATATTGGTTTATAATTTTCTTTTTTGTACAGTCTTTGGTTTTGGTATCAGAGTAATGCTGGCCTTGTAGAATGAATTTGGAAGCATTCCTTCTATTTTTTGGAGTAGTTTGAGAAGGATAGATATTAACTCTTTTTTTTAAGATTTTATTTATTTGACAGAGAGAGCACAAGTAGGCAGAGAGGCAGACAGAGGGAGAGGGAAAAGCAGGCTCCCCGCTGAGCAGGGAGCCCGATGTGGGACTCAATCCCAGGACCCTGGGATCATGACCTGAGCCGAAGTCAGATGCTTAACCGACCGAGCCACCCAGGTGCCCAATATTAATTCTTTTTTACATGTTTGGTAGAATTCACCTGTGAAGTCTTCTGATCCTGGACTTTTGTTTGTTGTTTTTTGATTATTGCTTTAAATTTGTTACTAGTAATCTATCTGTTCATATTTTCTATTTCTTCCTCATTTAGTGTTAGGAGATTGTGTGTTTCTAGGAATTTATCCATTTCTTCTAGGTTGTCCAAATTTTTCATTGTAGTCTCATAATTTTTTGTATTTCTGTGGTGTTGCTTGTAACTTCTCTTCTTTCATTTCCAATTTTATTTATTTGAGTCCTCTTGGGGTTTTATTGGGTTTTCTTGGATGGTCTGGCTGAAGGCTTATCAATTTTGTTTATCCTTTCAAAGCATTAGCTCTTAATTTCATTGATCTTTTCTATTATCTTTTTAGTCTATTTCATTTATTTCTGCTCCAATCTTTATCCTCTCCTTCATTTTACTAACTTTGGGCATTGTTTATTCTTTTTCTAGTTTCTTATGTGTGAAGTTAGATAGTTTATTTGAGATTTTTCTTGTTTCTTGAGGTAGGCCTGTGTTACTATAAACTTTCCTCTTAGAACTGCTTTTGCCATTCCCAAAGATTTGGATCCATTGTGTTTCCGTTTTCATTTGTCTTCAGGTTTTTGTTTTTGTTTTTTAAATTTCCGCTTTGATTTCTTCACTGACCCATGGTTTTTAGTAGCATGTTGTTTAGCTTCCATGTGTTTGTGTTCTTTTTCCAATTTTTTCCCTTATAATTGATTTCTGGTTTTATTCTATGGTGGTCAGAAAAGATGCTTGCTATAATTTCAGTCTTCTTAAATTTACTGACACATTTTTTTTGTGTGTGTGTGACCTAACATGTGAACTATCCTGTAGAATGTTCCATGTGCACTTGAAAAAAAATGTTTGTTCTGCTGTTTGTGGTGGAATGTTCTATATATATCTGTTAAGTCCATCTGGTCCAATGTGTCATTCAAAGCCACTGTTTCCTTATTGATTTTCTGTCTGGATGATCTATCTGTTGATGTAAGTGGCATGTTGTAAGTGGCAAGTCCTTACTATTTTCTCATTGTCAATTTTTTTCCTTTGGTCTGTTAACATTTGCTTTATATATTTAGATACTCCTCTGTCAGTGATGGAGATATTTATAATTGTTATGTCCTCTTATTGGATTGGTCCTTTTAGCATTATGTAATGCCCTTCTTTGTTGCAGTCTTTTTTAAAAGTCTCTTTTGTCTGATATAATATTGCTACCCTATTATTTTTCTTCCATTTGCATGGATTATCTTTTTTCCATCCCTTCACTTTCAGTTTGTATGGCTTTAGGTCTGCAGTGAGGCTCTTGTAGGTAGCAGAGAGACAGACCTAGTTGTTTTGTTGTTGTTATTGTTAATACAGTCATCCTGTGTCTTTTGATTAGAGCATTTAGTCTACTTACATTTAAAGTGATTATTGATAAGTATGTGCTTATTTCCATATTGTTGATTGTTGTGGCTTTTTTTGATAATTGTTTTCTGGTTGTTTTGCAGTGCTTCTCTCTTCCTTTCTTTTTCTTCTCTCTTCCCTTATGGTTGATGACTTTCTTTACTGCTATGCTTGGATTCTTTTTTCTTTATTTTTTGTGTTGTCTGCTATAGGTGTTTGGTTTGTGGTTACCATGAGGTTCATAAATAGCATCCTATGTAAATAGCAGTCTATATTAAGTTGATGGTCACTTATATTCAAACACATTCTAAAAGCACTATGTTTTTATTCACCCTTCCACATTTACATATATGATGTCATTTTTTATCTTGTGTATTCCTTAACCAATTTTTGTAGGCACAATTCATTTTACTACTTTTGTCTTTAAACCTTCATACTAGCTTTACAAGTTACTGATCCTTGTTACTTTCCTTGTAAGGCTGGCTTGGTGGTGACGAACTCCTTTAACTTTTATCTGGGAAACTCTTTATCTTTCCTTCATTTCTGAATGATAACCATGCTGGGTAGAGTATTTTTTGGTTGTAGATTTTTTTCCTTTTCATCACTTTGAATATATCATGCCACTCCTTTCTGGCCTACAAAGTTTCTGCTAAAACACCAGCTGATAACCTTATGTGGTTTCCTCTGTAAATAACCATTTCTTTCTCTTTTGCTTTTAAGATATTCTCTTTAATGTTTGATATTTTAATTATGTGTTTTGGTGTGGACCTCCTTGGGTTCATCTGGTTGGGGGTTCTCCTAGCTTCCTGGACTTAGATGTTTCCTTCCCCAGGTTAGTGAAGCTTTCAATTATTATTTCTTCAATAATGTGAATCTTAGTATACTTGATGTTTCCATGTTGTGCCTTGATGCTTCTGCTGTTGATTCCTTTAGCATATTTTTCATTTCAGTTACTGTATTCTTCTAATTTGTTCCTTGTTATATTTTCTATCTCTTTGTTGAGGTTCCCACTGAGTTCACTCACTCTTCTCTTAATTCTGGTGAGAGTCTTTATAACCATTACTTTAAACTCTTTATCACATAGACTGATTTTGTCCATTTCATTTAATTCTTTTTCTCAGGTTTTGTCTTGTTCTTTTGTTTGGAACATATTTCTCTGTGTCCTCTTTGTGTCTGACTCCCTGTGCTTGTTGCTATGTGTTAGGTAGGTCAGCTACAAAGGCTATTCTTGAAAGTAGTGGCCTTGTGTAGGTACATAGAAAAATAATGCATTATTTTAAACAGCACCTAGTTTTGGTAAATTAGATAATAGGCAGTATAGAAATACTTGTTATTGAATGAATGAGTGAATGAATGGTCAGTTGGTATTATATCATAATGAAGATGAGTCAATAGGAAAAAGGCTAGTGAAAGTGGTTTCTACTAAATAACCATGTTAAAATAGCAATTTTAGTTCATATATACAAACTTCTGCTTAAAAAGTAATCACTTTAGGAGTTTTGAGTTTGAGCCCACATTGCATGTGGAGATTACTTACAAATAAATTAAAAAAGAAAAGTAACCATTGCAAAATAACTAGAAGGGATTCATAATGATAAATAGACCAACAATTCCTGGCCAAAGGAAAATAATGTTTCTTGGTTAATTGGTAATTTTAATGCCTTGCTTGATAAAGTCAATATTGCAAATAATGTTATTCTATGTGGTAGGAAGCATGAGTAAAGCCACTATTTGGACACTAAAGTAGTTAAATTTAGTGGTCAGAAGAATCAGTTGAAAGTTGTTAAAAGTCTGGGATACCTGGGTGGCTCAGTCTGTTAAGCATCCACCTTCAGCTCAGGTCACGATCCTAGGGTCCTAGGATCGAGCCCCACATCGGGCTCCTTGCTCAGCGGGGAGCCTGCTTCTCCCTCTGCCTTCTGCTCACCCTGCTTGTGCATGCTCTCTCTCTCTGACAAATAAATAAAATCTTTCTTTTTTAAAAAGAAAGTTGTTAAAAATCAAGTTCCTGAGCCTCAACACTGAATGATTCTCATTCAGCAAGTCTGGGGTTAGTTTCCTGAATCTCCATCTATAAGCTGTGCAGGTGATCTACAATCTGCATTTTGAAAAAAACAGTTCTTGAAATTCCTGCTGCTTTGTCCTTGCTCAGAAGATTCAATCTATTGGTAATTAATGAACTTGAGATACTCTTATTTTAGGAGGACATTTTCATTGTAGCTTCTGGGCATTCTTTTGGGGCTTGCCTTCCAACTAGATCACATTCCCCTAAAATCTGCTTTGCCTCTCTGAAATTAGTACCCTCATTCACTCAGGACTTGTGTTCACAATTAAGACTGGTCTGAAAAGTCCTTTCTGTGTAATCTTTATTGGGTTTCAATAAAGATTGTTATATATATGTTTTTATGTTATATATATATATATATATATGTTTTTACATATGTCATATTGTTATATATATGTTTTTGTTATAAATATGTTTTCTTCCTTTTTTGTGCTATGGAACAAACCATGTAGCAGTGGACTCAACTGCTTTTAGGAGTTTGTAAAATTCCCCTGTGATACCATCTGGATCTGGTGCCTTTTGTAAGAGGAGAAACTAGGTCTTTGATCAATTCCTCTTTTATTTTCATTTGAACTATTGGCTGTTTTATTATTATTTTTATTTAATTAATTAATTAATTTTAATTTTAATTTTTATAATAAATTTATGTATTTAATTTTTATTTACTTATTTATTTGTTTATTTACTTGTCAGAGAGAGAGAGAGCACAAGCAGGGGGAGCGGCAGGAAGAGGGAGAAGCAGGCTCCCCACTAAGCAGGGAGCCCGACGCAGGGCTCCATCCCAGGACCCTGAGATCATGACCTGAACTGAAGGCAGGTGCCTAACTGACTGAGCCACCCCAGCGTCCCTGTTGGCTGTTTTATTACTTCTAGAGTAAATTTTATATTTTGGAAAATTTATATTTCATCCATGTTTTCAATTTTTTTTTGTTGGTGTAGAATTCAGAAAACTAGTTTTATATGCTTCTTTGAATTTCATCAATATTTATGAATAGTTCTCTCTCTCTCTTATTTTATGTATTATTTTGATATCTCACTATTTTCCCTTCAATTAACTTTTAGGTGAGCCATGGAGAAAATGGCAGCAAGTAATTTAAAGAGAATTTTTCTTTTTTTAAAGAGAAAAACAATTTAAAGTGAACATTCTCAGGGGCACCACGCTGGCTCAGTTAGTAAAGCACATGACTCTTGACTTCAGAGTCATGAATTTGAGCCCCACATTGGGCTTAGAGCTTACTTAAAGAAAAATAAATAAAATGAGTGTCCTTAGAAGGTGTATGCCAACACACATACCAATACATATGAATCTGTCATCTTCTTTCCAGTGAATCTTGTGGTGTCTCTGACAAACGAGGCTTACAGTGTTCTAATGCATTTATATAATACTTACATGGAAATATAGATAAAAGAATGCCATTCCATTTACCAATAGTGTATGCTGATTGCAGACTAGTTAAATATTTTGACATTGATATGTCAGTGCAGATTATATTTTGAAGGTATATTCGTTTTTTTATCTACCTGTAAATTTAATTGGATTAAACTTCTTTCAAAGGGTAAGAATGCTTAAAGATTTGTAAAATTCTTCTAAGCATCTAATCAAGAGCTGGGGTCAGGAAATATGGCAAAACGAGGTATTAAGAAAGCAATGGGTTGTATTCAATGTATGGTAGTGTCAGAATGGTCATTTGTCCTCACGAAATCCTCCTAAATCCTGAAGTTGGCTGTTACTAGTCATCCTTTGTTGACTGACCTGAAAAGTAGGAGAAATAACATAATATTAAATGTCTTATGTATATTGGGTTATATTAACCACATTTTACTGATTTCACTCTAAGTATAGTTCTCTTAATTTCATAGGAGGTACAAATTTGCAGAAAGAAGATTCTTAGTCTTTTCTATATATAAAAGTGAAATTTTGGGGGCACCTGGATGGCTCAGTCGGTTAAGTGACCAGCTCTTGATTTCAGCTCAGGTCATGATCTCAAGGTCTTGGGATGGAGCCCTGGTCAGGCTCCCTGCTTAGCAGGGAGTTTGCTTGTCCCTCTTCCCCTCCCCCCGACTTGTGCTTTCTCTGTTTCTCTCTCTCTCAAATAAATCAATCAATCTTTTAAGTGAAATTTTCTTTTCTGCAAAACTCATTTGTAGCCCTAGAGAGGTTGTTTCCTATCTGTAGGTAAGTGATGGGTTGGAGGCAGAATTCTAATAACTTTTTCAACACATGTTGACACCTGTAGTCTTTTCTTTCCCTTGGGGTGTGTGTGGCTCTAGTTATGTCCAGAATTTCTATAAAAATGCCCTCTGTCATAATAGGTGCCAGGTGCCCTGCTAGTGCTCAATAACTAATGGATAATGATAGGATATATTCACACCTTGAAAATGAGGTGGTGAATTTTCTGAATTTTCTTACAGAGTTCAGCACAATGAGAATCCCCATGGAGGTACACAGGGTGAGGATCTGTCCCAGGGATAGCAGGTGATGACAGAGGGCTCTGTTTCAATATGTTTTGTACAGGAAATCACAGCTTTGGTCTGCTGAAGCTGGAGAGTTGTCATAGTTATACACCAGTGGTGTTAGAGACTTGTAGAATCTGTCATTCTAAAGGATCCTGAAAGCCAGAGAGTGACTCTTATTCCAGATGACATTGGCATCCTTTGGCATCGATCATTACATGTATGAAGTGGGAACTTCTCTAAAAGCAACTAAATAAACAAACACAGCTTTGAGGGCAATAAGCAGGTGGTGGTATTTTTCAGGTTGCGGATGGAAAGAAAGAGCTTTCAATCTCATTTAGAGCAACTCCTGTTACTACACAAAGTATGGACAGGCCGATAAAATCAGGGTTTGGGGTGGATTTAATCCTATTAAATTATTTAACAATTTTGGATTATTATTTTTTTTTAATTAGCTCTTGACAAATGGAGAGGAGTGCCAACTGGTGTCTAAAGGCTATTGCTGTCTTGTAAGGACAGGCAGAATTTTAAGTATATTAGCATTCCCATGGGTATCTGTATTGGAGAACTTTATTAAAAGTGACCCTGATTTAGGGGCTCCTGGGTGGCTCAGTCAGTTAAGCGTCTGACTCTTGGTTTCAGCTCAGGTCATGATCTCAGGGTCCTGGGATGGAGCTCCTGTCGGGCTCCGTGCTCTCTGGAGAGTCTGCTTCTCCCTCTCGCTCTGCCCTCTGCCCCTCCCCACCGTGTTCTCTCTTTCTCTCTTAAATAAATAAATAAATCTTAAAAAAGGAAAAAAGAAAAAAGTGACCCTGATATAGCAGTCATGAATTTCACCTGAAGACTGCAGTCTATTAAGATTTAGTGGGTAGTATATTTAAAAAATGAAGGGAGCTCCATTGGTTTCAAGGTTTATGTTTTCCCACTTGTACACCCGAAGGGCAGCTCCTCTCCATGGAGTAAGGCGAGGACAGGTGGCAGCAGTCCACCTGCGCAGTCCCTCGCAGAGTCATTGTGCTTAGATCAGAAAGCCACGGCGACCTCACCCTTCCTAGGCGCACTAAGTGAGTCACCTCTTGGCCCCGCAGTCCCTACCAGCTCCTGAGGTCCTGCCTGACCTAAAGGAACGTTCTCTGAGCCCTGGGGAAAGGACAGGGTCAGCAGAATGGAATCACTCCAGGTTATGCTGACCTGTGTGATCCTAAGACACAGACATTAGACTTTAAAAAAAATAATTATTTACCTTCTAATCTTTTCCTTGTATGTATTTCCCTCTTCTCTCATTTGCCCCTGTATGGTTCATTGTTCTGGAAACAGCTGCTTTCCTGACACCCTTATTGGGGTAAGCTGAGCTTTCACAGGCCCTATCTCTCTGCGTGAGGGATTGCATAGCACTCTTTTTTTTTTTTTTTTAAAGATTTTATTTATTTATTTGACAGAGAGAGAGATAGCAAGAGCAGGAACACAAGCAGGGGGAGTGGGAGAGGGAGAAGCAGGCTTCCCGCCGAGCAGGGAGCCCGATGTGGGACTCGATCCCAGGACTCTGGGATCATGACCTGAGCCGAAGGCAAACGCTTAATGACTGAGCCACCCAGGCGCCCTGCATAGCACTCTTTGAAAATGTTGTCGGTGGGGGGCAGTGGGGTGTTTTCAGGTGTTTGGGGGTGGTGTAATTATTTTGCCAGCAAGGTTTCAGCCCCTAAATATGATATTTTGTTGCAGCCTTATGATGCTGTTGTATTCCCATGTTGCAAAGCTGTGGATTTCTAACAGTCCTAAATATTTAGACAGACCATGAATATGTAGTCAGTTAAGACAAGTGTGGTGTGCTTAAACACAATGCTGATTCAATTATTTAGCTTCAATTTGCTTTCTCTAAGCCATGACTAGATTTTTTTTTTTATCTTAGTTGATTTCTGGTCCCCAGAAGAAAATGTCTGTGATAGACTGTCCTCTCTCCCCCAAACCCTACTGTCTACCTCTAATTTGTTCCTGGTGAATGACAGCAAGTTCACAGCCCCAGGTAGCTTTTTACTTCTTTCATTTCGCAAAGCTGCCTTATCTTTTCTTTCTGTGTATCTTAAGATTTCGTTTGGGCATGCAGTTGAGGGCTTTAAGGGTTTTGCCTTAAGATCCCTGGATGGGAGTCTTTGATTTAAGTTCCTGCCGAGGATCACCCAGGAGTCAGCAGCCCTGCGTCTTGCTGATGCTCCGACAGCAGGATCTTCCAGTGCAAGGCCAGGCCCGTCCCTGCCCCAGAAGGACCGCTAAGATGGCTTATATAGGTGACTGCACGGAGCCCGTTGGGTGTCCCTGGTGCCCTTCAACTCTGGAATTTACTTCTGGGTTTCAAAAAGGACTCTGAGGTTCCACCCTATGACACCCAATGTGCAAAATCCTGACCAGCTGGGAAAATGCAGCAATCAATCAAGTTTGTAAATGAATGGAGAATGAGGTCATGTGACCGTGCCATCCTCCTCTTCATGCTTGTTCAGATCTTAGCCCATGGGGGGTTGGGATAGGATTGCATGAGTGCAGGAGCATTAGGCTTTTAGTGGTCGGGATGAATTAGTTAAGGAGCTTTTCTGAGCAAGAATGCTGATTTCAAACAATTCCTTTCCTTTGGACTTAATGATAACTGCGAAAGAGAAAAAGCAATTTTGTTTGCTTTCTTCTTTTAAGATTTTATTTATTTATTTGAGATAGAGAATGAGCAGGGAGGAGGGGTAGAGGGAGAAAGAGAGAGAGAGAGAAGCAGACTCCCGCCTGAGCAGGGAGCGCGACTCGGGACTCCATCGCAGGACCCCGGGATCATGACCTGAGCCGACCTGAGCCGAAGGCAGACGCTTAAAGACTGAGCCACCCAGGCGCCCCATAGGGAACAGGTGTTTTAGACGAGCTAACTCAAATGTCACCCACCTGTGGTGGTTTCGGGCGTGGCACAATGTGGATTTTCTACAGCAAGCTTCTTCAGGAACCCAGTTTTAGTATATGGTTGGAAACGAAAGGAAAGTGGGGACAAAGGAGAGGAACTCGCCAAAATGAGCTGCAGGACTGGTCTGACAAGGGGCTTCAGAATGAGGAAAGTCGTAACAAAATGTTGAAAGGACTCAGGGATCATCTAAGCCTCCTCAAAACAAAACCAGCTCAGGCAAATTGCAACAAAGCAACAGATGGAAAAATAACTCATAATTTCCCTAATAACTTGGTTCTCTTGTTTTCTCTGAGAAGGCTGTTTGTTTGTTTTTGAAGTAGGCTCTGGGCCCAGTGTTGGAGTCCAGTGCAGGGCTTGAACTCATGATGCTGAGATCAAGAGTAGGCCACTTTACTGACTGAACCACCCAGACACTCCTGTGAAGGCTATTTTAACATGGGCTGGCTTGTGCTTTTTATAAAGAAGTACACAGTGTAAATGCTGAGGTAATAAACATGACAGATTAAGGAAAATCCAAGCAGGCAAGTTCTTTTTTTGGTCATTAAACTATACACTTAATGTGAACTAGTTTATCTCTTTTCAATATTAACTGAATTAGTTTTAGTCTAGAGGACAATAATCTGTTTTATCATGGTTTCTCTTTTTGATTTCTGGCCTACCATTGATCATTTGAATATTTCAAGGAATATAAACCATTTCCCATTGCCTAATTAAGGAATTAAAAATTTAGAATGTAGGCAAACTAGAAAACTATTGCTCAGAAAAGCCATATGTCTTCTTGGAAGGAACCTTGCCCTTTTTCCCTGTTTATTTGTAGTTAGTCTTTGTCTGAGATTTTAGCAGTTATTGTCTACATGATTATAATCTCTTCTGGAGCACTGAAATCATGAGACCTGTCTGCTTTCAGATTCACACAGCAAGATTATGCCTTAGGATGCATTTCTCAAAACATATATCATTGGCGGTAAGTTGTGCGTGCTTCAACTGGGAGTTTTTTAGCTGTGGTTCCTGTCAGTTGGATGGCATTCATTGTGAGGTTGGTTCAATATTCATTAGTTCTTCCTTCCATACTCCAAGGATGCTGGTTTCCTTTGCAGGGTGTATTTTGAGTCCGTGTTAAACTTTCAATGTTAAATCTATTGTAGATCGCTCCTCTGTGTTGCTGAAGGGAATTTTCAACTTACCCAGCATCTTACTGCTTCTCCTAGAAGCTGTGTGTAGATTTCCAGAATGCCCACGGTACTGAGTGATGATTTATGTTCATCACAGAGTTTATAATTTAAGGAGTTGCTGTGAGCTTTTCGTTGTAGATGTTATTAGAGTCATAAAAAACTCCCATAGGAGTGTTCGTACCTCTCCTCTTGCCATCGTCTTATGACTGAACAGTCCACTGGCCTACCGAATTAAAACAATTAAGAATTTTAAAAAAAAGTCATTCAGTCAAGTCTGACTAGTTGAGAGCAGGGACACTGGAAGTAGCATGCCATTTTTAAGTTAAAGTGTCCTACTTTTTCTAATGTTTTCATTTTAAAATGTGGAAAAGGATGACATTTGGCTGTCAGAGATAACATTTATGACACGTTTTGCATTTCTACATTTGTGATTTTTTTAGTTTTGGTTATGAAGTAGACTTAAAGTATTTTAGAGCTTTAGTACAGGATTTATACAAATTTTTTTCAATGTACATATTTAAGGCTTTTGCTGCTAGGTACCCTTAACTCATAAAAGAGTTTCTGTAATCTAAATCTCCAAACTTAACTCAGTTTTGTTTATTCTTTGAAATATCCTGCATTAAATATGGTGAGATTGTGCTAAACTTTTTTTCTAAAGATTTATTTATTTATTAGAGAGAGCGTGTGAGTGTGCGAGTGTGGCGGTGAGAGGAAGAGGGAGAGGGAGAGGAAGAGAAAGAATCCTCAAGCAGACTCCCCACTGAGCGTGGCGTCCAACGCGGAGCTTGATCCCATGACCCATGAGATCATGACCTGAGCTGAAGTCAAGAGTTGGACTCAACTGACTAAGACACCCAGGTGCATCTCTGCTAAACTTTTTGTAGTACTTCAGGTGAATCACCACATCCACATTCCCTTCCCTTCCTTCCCCCCTGCCCCCGATGAGTTGCAAGATACCTCAAATGGTAAGAGTTATACAAGCATGAAGATTTCACCCAGTGTGATGCAGGGCTCTTGAGGTGCTCAGCCTCCTCGTCCCTTGCCTGAGAATTCCTCCCTACTCTGTACCACAAGTCTGGCTCCCTGAAAGGGTGACCAGTTGCCCTGGTTACCTGGTTTACCAGTTTTAGTACTCAAGGTTTCACAACCCCCGAAACTCCTTAGTCTCGGGCAACCAGGACAACCTGTCCTCCAACTCGGAAGCTATGTTTTGGTTCATGAGCCTCCCTCAGGGCCATGACTGATTCAGACATGGTGTACATCTTTGTCAAACTGGACCAATTCCCTTCTTGGTCCGTTGGACTCTGAATGTTGAACTAAGAGAAACACTGAGACTAGGTGTTGTTTGCAGCATAATTATGTTAAATGCAGCCCTTTAGAGCAGTTCAGCAATGAACACACTTTAAAATCACCCGGAACTCTCTAAAACATACTGCTGAGTAGGCCTTGGCCCCCAAATGCTGATTTAATTGGTTTGGGATGGGCCTGGGTATGGTACTTTAAAAAGGTCTTGTCTGGTGGTTCTAACGTGTAGTCAGGGTCCAATGTACTGCTCTAGAGGGAAGATACACAATTTATAAGCTGTTGAAGCTCTGGAATTGCTTTGATTTCTTTCATTTCTGACACTTGCTTGTTCAACACTTGGCTTCTGTAAGATACTCCAGTATCTTTCCAGTAAGTCAATTTTTAAAAAATCTACCTTGCATTCTTTCTTATCTTTTGCAACCAAAAGAAGCACAAATAGTATGCCTCATCAATTTTGTTCTAAGTATTCTACCTGGGAAAAGGCAGATGGAGAAACAGATTGGATCATGATTCAGTAATGGGGGAAACACTTGTGCTCAGGGCCCAAAAACTAATAATCTCACAGCTAAGGCCAGAGCCTCAGTAGGGCACATACCAGACACTCAAGCATTATGAATTGAATGAATGAATGAATGAATCCCATAGTCTCTTGCATCAAAATCCCCATGATCATTTAGAATTACATTCTAGGAAAAATTGCCACCCTAGATGAACTAATATGCTTTACATTTTTAAAAAAATTTTATTTTATTATATTATGTTAATCACCATACATTACATCATTAGTTTTGATGTAGTGTTCCATGATTCATTGTTTGTGTATAACACCCAGTGCTCCATTCAATACGTGCCCTCTATTTTAAAAAATAAATTAAAATGGTTGTAGCACTGTATTTTATTTAGCCTTGGTTGACAGGAAATCTTGAACCAAGATTATGCTTAATTAGTAAGAACATAATTCATGATGTTTAAAGTATTTTTATTTTTCTTTTCCTTTCCAAAGTTTATAATTTTTCTCTTTATTCCAATTGTCTTATTTTATGAGTTGTGTATATTAAGCTATTTGAAAGTTTCTTTTGAATTAAGATGTTTCAGACTATGAAGAACAAAAAATATAAGGATGAAGTGTTCATAGGATGAAAGCCAATATACTAGTTATTAATACTACTTCTAAGATATGGACTTCAGAAATTAATGACCTTTTAAATTATAAATGCTGATAAATAAGTGCTATGATAATAAATTTGGGGGAAAATGTCAGTAGGTAAACTGGGAAGTATTTTCAAAACATGTTTAATGCAAAAAGTTAATATTTTATAAAGAGGCTTTGTAAATAAAGATAGAAAGATAATGACAAAACTCTAATAAAAATTGGCAAAGATCATGATATAACGATTCATAAAATGAAAAAGGTTAATAATTTTATCAAAACATGTTCAGCATTACTAGAAGGCAACCTACAGCAAATTACGACATGAATGAAGTGGGATGTTTTGTTTGTTTTTCAGATAGGCAAAGATTTTAACAATATCCAAAATTGTCAAGAATTTTGTATGAAAAAGAACTTTTGGTTAGGGTCAATAAATGTTAATGGGAACATTTCTAAAGGACAAATTATATAAAGTATCCATACACTTCTACCACTCTAAAAAATTAATACACATACATCACATGTTATAAATGTTATATGTAAATTAAAAATACATATGATACATTTTCACTGTGTGTGCACACATATGCATAGAAAAAATTAACCAAAATTTTACTAGGTCATTGATCTGTACTGTCATTATAGATGAGTTTTATTTACTTTCCTGTAATTCCTATGTTTATTTAATGAATCTGTTATTAACAAAATAAAATTATGTCTTAAAAAAGACAATCAATATGGGTAAAAAGCCATTCATTCTCTTGATTTCATACTATTCTGAAGAGTTCACTATAGTTTTTATAGTTGTATTAGATGTTTCCCACAAGTATAACATTGTGGAGAAATGGGTTATGTGTATGCAGCCACCCTTTTGTGATGGAGGCTGGGTGGTCTTTGCCAGAGGGATTTATTATTTGCAGTTGAAACAGATCCATGAATTGGGAAGGAGAGGGTACATGAAGGAAGAAACCTAACAAAGTCATAAATTATGTACTTTTAGATTCTTTGCCTAACTATAGGTATATACTTTGGTTATAAACATTGCAGACAATCATAATTTTGTTTTTCATATGATACCAGAAAACTAGGATACAGACCCTGACTATGATAACCTACAGAAAGTCTCCTTTGTGGGTAAAAGTTATGATCAAAGCCATTATGTGAATAGCTACATTTTGGAATAGAAAGCATTATTTAAAAGTTGGGAATATATTGGTCATTCTTATTTCACTTGAGTATTACCTGTTCCTTAGATTAAATATATTTTGATACATATGATTAACAGTATACATACAACCAAATTTTGCAATTTTGCAATGATTTGTTTAATAGGGAATGTTTATAAAATGTATTAATTTGGGGACATTATTAAATGCTATGTGTGGGGCTAGGTGATTTACGTACCATGTAACGATTTTCTTACCAACCTTTCATCCCGTTACAGAGATGATGAAAATAATTGTTTATAAGTGAAGCATCTTATGCCATCACCTATATTTTAAAAATATGTAATTGGAATCTATAATCTTCTAATTCCTACGATTGTCTTATATGCTTATGTATTTGGGTTCAATAGATTCTTTCTTGCAGGATATGCATTTTGGGCAATCATAAACTCTCTGTCTATGGGTTAATATATTTTAGTGTAAATATTGCGGTTATTGCTTTCGAATTCTTTGCTCGTATTTTTAGAATGTGTACTATCACAAATTTATTGCACCCATTAACGAAAAAACTGGTGAGACGTCTAAAGAATTCCATTAAATGTGGAACATGGCCATTCAGATTCACAGTTTTAAAATATCAGTATAATGCTAAAATACAGTGCAGGGGAAAGTAAACTATAAAATAGTAGATTACACATGCATTTAAAAATATTAATGGTGATACGTATTATCTTATTTTTCTATCTTGTTTTATTAGAACTTGCCCTTCCAAACAACTCCCCTGAGAATTTGGATGCAGCTAGTCCGTGCTATGCTTTTTTTTTTTAAATCCCTAAAGTGTTCCATGATTAAATGAGTTTGGAAAGTGCTGGAATAGTTATTTTGTGTAGGACACCACAGAATTTATAAATGGCCGATATACTTTGTAAATCTCCAAAAAAAAAAAAAAAATCCCAAAACAATGGTAAGCACAATTTCTGAAATAAATTTGACAACAGAACTCTATTTAAAGGGAACGTACCCTGGGACTCAAGGCCTGTGAAACTCTGAGTTTATGACATCTGGATCTGTATTGTTAGAGTGGAAATAATGAAATGGCTTTATTTCTGGAAACCGGAATGTTCCCTCAGGTGACACAACCAAGCTCAAATGGGGAAATATTTCTTAGCAGTAACTATCCTTCATAGAAACAGGATCTTATATCCCTGTTGGTTTTCCATCTCAATATATGGTTTGTATTTAAAGGGCATTTGAATGAGGAGCTTATTAGCATGTGTATAATAAGATTTGATAAAACAAAACAAGACATCATTTAACAGAATCCTTAAGCCTATTTTGGATTAACGTATCTCACTAAAAATGATTTCCATATATAATATCTTTAATAGCAACAGATATGTTTTTAATCAAAATTCAGCATCAAAATGACAGAGGATTTTTTAAAAGATTTTATTTATTTTACAGAGAGAGAGAGATGAGAGCATGAACAGGGGAAGGTGCAGAGGGAGAGGGAGAGGGAGAGAATCTCAAGCAGACTCCCCGCTGAACACAGAGCCCGGCGTAGGCTCAACCCCATGACCCTGAGATCATGACCTGAGCTGAATCAGGAGTTGGACTTTCTGCCGACTGAGGCGCCTAGGCGCCCCAAGGATTTTAGGGCCATGAAAGTAATCTGTATGATAGTATAATGGTAGATACATGTCATTATACATTTGTCAAAATGCATAGAATGTACAGTACCAAGAATGAATCCTAATGGACCCTACTGAGTTTGGGTGATAATGAGAAGCCATTGCAGGTTCATCGATTACAACAAATGTACCATGTGTTGAGGGATGTTGATAGCAGAGGAGGCTGTGTTTGTGCGGGGACAGGTGGCACGTGGGAAATATATGTTCCACTCCATTTTGCTCTAAACCTGAAACTGCCCTAAAAAAAATACTCTATTAGAAAAAAGTGACAAGCATAAACATTCTCAAACCATGAAGAACCTCTTATTTCTCTCTTTTAATGGAGACCTAAGGTGAATAAAGATGAAAGAACAGTGCAGCTGGGGAATCTAATGGATTTATAGAAACTTCGTGCTCTAAGCACATTCCACATAAAAATAAGCCAGTAAAAATGTTGCACGTGGATGGACATTCACAGCACAAAAGATACCAGATATCTCAATGGCCAAAACTTCTTCAGGTGCATTTCCTTTTTCATATAGTTATTACCTACTGGTAGGGAGAGGAGTTTTTGTTTCAGGGAGGGGCAAATATGCAAAAAAAAATTTCTAGGATATTACTGATATCCAAATTTAATATTTCTTGGATTTGAGTTCATTTTAATGGATTCACAGGTTTGGATCAAAAGTACACGTTTTCCATATAACTCTTGAGTTAGAAATGGGAAGGGGCACTTGGAGGATAATGAGTTAAAATGAAAGATCACTTAAGGAAGACTGTGGACAAAGTGCATGAAATTTAGAAAAGTTTTTTGCATTCCACTTGATCAGGTCGTTCCAGATACTCAGGCTCACGTACAAACATTGGCATGCTGGGGAGGTGTGGCCGTCTCTGCTTTAGTTAATTTCAGTGTATTAGGCATTATGTATTATTTTTCATTCTTTAAATCCTAGCACTGGTAATAAACTCAGGGAAATTACTAAATGACCAGGCAAAAAAAAAAAAAAACCCACATCATCCCAAACCTTCCCAACAGACACACACGTCCATCAACTTAAGCCTTTCTAACACGCAAGTTCTTCATGGGAGAGGGCAGTGTGTTTGGGGGACAACAGACAAAGAGTTATCAGTCACCCTCCCTCTTCCCAAGGATGGTGCCCTTATGATTCAAGGATCCCTTCTTGGGGTACCTTTGGCCCATGATGGTTGTGATAATGATATATCTGTGATTTTGGCTTATTGTCCCTGGGCTCCCACCTCAGAAGCTTGCCTGAGACCTTACTTTACTTTTGCCAAAGTGTCAAGCAAAAGTCCTGGGCACATGTGGTGACCCTCGCCCCAGACCATTGGGATTCTGAGTATTTGTACATTTTTACTTGCAGGCTTTACACTGGCTTATTTCTCCCTAGATTCTTACTGCTTCCTCACTCCAATTTTGACGTCAGTATCTGATGCTTCTGTCACACTTGCTCAAATGTTTCTATTATAATCCTTGGTAAAGCAAAGTTTGGTATAATTCTAAGGTAGCATTTTTTCTTTTACTGTTTTTTTGTTTGTTTTTATGTTGTTATTGCTAATAATAGTTGATGGAAGCAAGATAATTTTGTTGTGTTTTTAAAATTTATATATATTTTTAAAGATTTTATTTATTTGACAGAGAGAGAGAGTGAGAGATCGAGAGAGCACAAGCAGGGGGAGCAGCAGAGGGAGAGGGAGAAACAGACTCCCTCCTGCGTGGGGAGCCTGACAGGACCCCAGGATCATGACCTAAGGCAAAGGCAGAGGCTTAAAGCCTGAGCCATCCAGGCGCCCCTTGTTGGTTTTTTTTAAAACAAAGCTTTCAACAATTAGCCATCCTTAATTTTTCTCTTGTTACCGTATCCCTTAAGATAAGAAAAAACACCATAAAAGTTTTAAAGACATCCTGTTTGTAATAAGGACAGTTATTTAGTAATTAGCTTAGGACTATTCCTTGATAACCACAGATTTGTGAGAAATTAGTGAATTTTGTCAGTATGAACTGACTGCTTAATTCAGTTACTTGAAATTGATGACACCTTTGATTCCCGGTAGAAGAGAATCCTGTGCTTTCTTTCTGACTCACTGGCTCTCAGGGAAGGTCCTACTGGCATGTGGGTACAAAGAGACTTCTCTGACAGAATGTCTAGTTACTGCTAATGTTCAATCCATGACATGCGATTCATTCTCTGCAGGCATTCTGACAACTAGAAACCCACTCCTTTCCACACTTTTCCTGATAACCCCAGGAGACACACAGCCACTCCTGATGAGAAACTTGGCTCTAGTAGGGTTATATTGACCTAATTTATAAGAGTTAACTCCGAGAAACCGTGTTGTATAAACTGATGAATATTCGATGGTTCACAACACATCATGTCCAGTCCTTTCGACTGAGAATTTATTATACTTTGGTTCTGAGTGCCAGTAATGATATCTTGTCCTAGTAAAGACCAAACCGATTTCCCTGTCCACGTGGTCCCTTCATCACCCTCCTGAAAGTCCTGCTGACATAAGGAAGATTGCTAGGAGTGCTTTACATACCTTTAATGTTAAAACCTCTAGAAAATCTGCTAGCAAAATCTATTTCACTTTTTAAAATATTATATGTGAGTAGTAAATTGGCTTATTCTTTAATGAATGTAATAATTTTAGTATAAAAATCACAAATATTAGGGGCACCTGGGTGGCTCAGTGGGTTAAGTGTCTGACTCTTGATTTCTGCTCAGGTCATGATATCAGGGTCGTGGGATCGAATCCCACATCAAGCTCTGCGCTCAATGGGGAGTCTGTTTGAGATTCTCTCCCTCTGCTCCTCCCCCCACCCACACTCTCTTTCTCTCTCTCAAATAAATAAATAAAATATAAAAAAATCACATATATTATGAGTTAATATTTAAGATAAAAAATGTAATAGGGAGATTAAATATAAGTAAAAGAATAGAATGGCGTATTATCTTTTAAAAAAAAGTGTTATAGGAGACACAAGTTATAAGCCTGGGGCTGATTATAAATAAGTGTCTGAGTGACTTGGATTTTATCACCACCTCAGCAATCCTCAATCTTCTCATCTATAAAATGAAGGATTTACATATTATCTATCAGTTAGCTCTAAAATCCAATCTTTCTGCAATGTCCAGTTAATCTGTACAAAAACAAATAAATAGCAATGACGCCTGAACTGGAAATAAGTATCTCCAGAATTATATGTCACAGTTGTCGAAGAGTGAGTTTTGGTTCAGGAAAAATGGCCAACTGAATTTTGTTTTTATAATCTTATAGCTATATTAAGGAAAAACCAATTTACTTCTAGTGAAAATCTGGACAAAGTAGCAATGACATCAGTTTTATTTGGGGATCAAATTTCTTGAGGAAGTTACAATACGATTCTACCGATTACCGTGGATTTATTTAGCTCTTTTTTTAGGTGTTGAATTGTGATACAAGGTACAGAAAATTGGATAGAGTCTAGACATTATTCACTACCAAAGCCTGCCAAATCATGGTAGGGGCCCCTTTTGATATTTTTCAGTTGTTTTTGGAGGGTGACTTAATTCAAAATGGGAGAAAAGTGAAGTATTATATAAGCTCTTATCTTTTTGTTTCCCTAGCAGAATAGATTAATAGTTTTTATCCCAGGAGAGGTTGGAAAATTTTAGCTAGCACCTGCCAACACGGTGGTTATGCTCATTTTCTTAGTTTGAATTCTTCCTGATGTGGTTAATGAATTTCAGGGATAAAGAACTTTTTCACTGATTGATCTAAGGTATGTATATTTCCAAAGAAGCAAGGCTTAAATTAAGTCATTTGCTTCATTCATTCATCTCCTCCCCCTTTTGAGATTCCATGTCATTGGATACTTGAAGTATCTTCCTTGGATAGCAATTAACTAATTAAACTAATCTTTAGTAATTTGAAATTTTTAATTTTTGACCCAAAGACAGAGTAACAACTAGAAAACAAACTTATCATGAATTTTAGAGATTAAACGTGGGATTTCAAAGAAATTTCTCTAATAAAGATGAAGTTCAGAGCTACGTGCCCAGAGCCCCAGTGGGTTTGTCTTTGCTTTCCTTGGTCATTAGGGCCTCTTTAGCACAAGGGCTTATGAAGGTTTCCTGGACAGTGATGCGTTACTGGCCTTCAAAAACATATAATGAAAAAAAAATGGATAAAGCTATTACTCACAACGAAATGGAGTTTAACTTTTTTCTTGTAACACTAAGAAGTATTTCCGGCAAAATCATTAAACTACGTTATTGACAGTGAAAGCCTCATCCACTATTATATTTATTGTGCTTATCAAGCCTAATGAGTAGAATAAAAGGATTCTTTGTCATATGAGACAATCCAGTAGATTTTCATAGTACTCTTTACAACTTGAGAATTAAGGGCATCCTGAGGGCAGACAGAGACCCCACATAGTTCCCCCATCATCACAAGGAACAGATGCTGAACAGTGACATTTTCTGTCCTATTTCAGCACTATTACAAAAGGTGAGTAGTTAAGTAAGACATTATCTTAACAGGAACCGAGAGAGACATGCAGCAGTAATGATTATTTTCACTTGAGTTTCTCTTATTCATCGCCCACATGGACTTTATTTAATTTTTTAGGGGTGATTGATAATCTTATTTAAAAATGATTGCTTCAAAGGAATTCAGTAACAAATGTCACATGTTAAGCTGAGTTCATGATGACTTAGCTTAATTGAAAATAGTGAGAACACAAAGGGGAACATAAAGTCATCTTAATTCAGTATTCTTTCAACCAACTGGTAATGAAAAACATCTTGTCATTTTTTAAAATCAAGTGTTTAAAGTTCTCGTCACCTTAAGAGAAGCCAAAAAGCCTTTGTTTATTTTTAAAGGTGGACACAATCAAGATGTTAATGAAAGTTCTGTCTTCTGTTCCTGCTTCACACTCGTGAAATCTCTTTGACCCTGGCAGCTTCCTTTCTCCATGTGCGAAAAGGATATGAAAGTTTATCTTCTATGTTCAACATCACTCATCATCAGGGAAATACGAATCAAAACCACAATGAGATACCACCTCACACATGTCAGAGTGGCTAAAATTAACAACACAAGAAACAATAGGTGTTGGCGAAGATGTGGAGAAAGGGGAGCCCTCTTGCACTGTTGGTAGGAAGGCAAATGGTGCAGCCACTCTGGCAGACAGTATGGAGGTTCCTCAAAAAGTTAAAAATAGAACTACCCTATGATCCAGCAACTGCACTACTAGGAATTTACCCAAAAATACAGATTTGAAGAGGTACAAAATACAAGTTTGAAGAGATACAAAATACAGATTTGAAGAAGTACATGCACCCCAATATTTATAGCAGCATTATCAACAATAGCCAAACTATAGAGAGGGCCCAAATGTCCATCGACTGATGAATGGATTAAGATGTGGTATATATATGTAATGGAATATTACTCAGCCATCAAAAAGGATGAAATATTACCATTTGCAATGACATGGTGGAGCTAGAGTGTATTATGCTAAGTGAAATAAGCCAGTCAGAAAAAGACAAGTACCATACGTTCTTACTCATGTGTGGAATTTAAGAAAGGAAACAGATGAATATATGGGAAGGGGGAAAAGAAAAAAAAAAAGGAGAGAGGGAGACAACCATAGAGACTCTTAATGATAGAGAACAAACTGAGGGTTGATGGAAGGAGGTGGGTGGGGCTGGACTAGATGGGGGATGGGCATTAAGGAGGGCGTGTGTTGTGATGAGCACTGGGTGCTGTATGTAAGTGATGAATCACCGAATTCTACTCCAGAAACCATATGCACTGTATGTTAACTAGGCAAAGTGAAAAAAAAAAAAATTTTATCTTCTTAGTCTGGCTTAATGAGATAATATCTGTAAACTAGAACATTTTATGCAAATATAAGGGAGCATCAATATTCTGTTCATTAGTGACCATAAACAGACTCACAGATTATGGTAATTTCCCATTCTTTTTGTAGGATTTAAATGACCAGTTTTGTGCAGGCAAGTTTGTCATGCTTTAGATAGATTCTTCCATATCTCGAAATTGAATTTTCATTCACAATTTTTGGTGTTTCATATTGCCCTCTCCTGATTTTGTGGTTGCCATATTCTTACAACTCAGAAAATTAATGTTATAAGATAAAAATACGAATGTACTGTGACCACATTTCCCACTGGGTTAAAAAATATAAGACGAAATGGGGCACCTGCATGGCTCAATTGGTTGAGCACCTGCCTTGAGCTCAGGTCATGGTCTCAGGGTCCTGAGTTTGAGTCACACGTGGGGCTCCCTGCTCAGTGGGGAGTCTGCTTCTCTCTCTTCCTCTGCCCCTCCCCCTGTTCATGCTCTCTCTCTCAAATAAATAAAATCTTAAAAAAAAAATAGGAAGAAAGAGAGAGCAGCCATATTGGTTTATCATTCAAATACCAATAATTGCTTGCTGTAGTTCCTGACCATCTTCTCTCCTATTTACTGTAATAGTGTATTCATAGAATTTTCATGTAATATTTTGGCATAAGAATTTTTCTAGGTGGTTCTACCTCCCCACCCCCACTTCATCTAAATCAGAGGTCAGCAAAACTTCTTTGTAAAGGGCCAGATAGCAAATATATTAGGCTGTGGGTCATAGAATCTCTGTCACATCTACCCAGCCATGCCATTGTGGTCATCTTAGTATGTGAACGAGAAAGTGTTGCTGTGTTCCTATAAAAATTTAGTAACAAACACAGGCTGGGGGTCAGATCTGGCCCATGGGTCCACAGTTTGCTAACCCCTGATCTAAGTGATAACAAGTTATTTTATCATTTAACCATGAGATTATTACACTTCTCTATAGTTTTATATTTCTTTCTTCCTCGATTGGAATATGTTTTAAATTCTCATATTTAATGTTGGGCTTAATTTTTTTTTTCCAATTACTGTCTGAGAACATTGTTCAAATAAAAATTGTGTTGGTAACTTACTTCTTTTATCTACCTTTTTTTTTAAGGATTTATTTTATTTTAGAGAGCATGAGAGCATAGTGGGGAGGGACAGAGGGAAAGTGAGAGAGAAACTTGAACAGACTCCATGCTGAGAGTGGAGCCTGATGTGGGTGGGGCTCGATCTCACGACCCTGAGATCATGACCTAAACCAAAACCAAGAGTCCAACGCCTAACCAACTGCACCACCTAGGAACCCTCTTCTTTTGTCTACTTCTAAGAACACTGTATTTCTTTTCTTTTTTTAATGGACTGAATTAGCCTGTAACATTGCATGAATCTAAGGTGCACAGCATGTTACTTTGATACATCTAAGTATTGTAAAATAATTGCCATTGTAGTGATATTTATCACATTACATAATTGTGGAACAATATTATTGTCTATATTCGTTATATTGTGCATTACATGTCTATGGCTTATTTACTACTTGTTACAGGTTTGCACCCTTAAATACCATCAGTCTTATGTCCTCACCACCCTATCCTCTAGTAACCACCGTTTTACTGTTTTTTTACAGGTTTGACTTTTTTAGGTTCTACATATAAGTGATCTTGTAAAGTACTTGTCTTTGTCTGACTTATCTTGCTTAGCATGATGTGCTCAAGTCCATCCACATTGTCACAGATGGCAGGATAGCCTCCTTTTCTCATGGCTGAATTATATTCCATTATGTATTTGTTCTACAGCTTTTTTATCCATTCATCTGTAGATGGGCATTTGCTTTGTTTCCATATTTTGACTATTGTGAATAATGCTGTGATAAACATGGGAGTACATGTATCTTAACAAAATCCTGTTCTCATTTCCTTTGGGTAAGTACCCAGCGGTGGGATTGCTGAATTGCATGGTAGATTTTTAAATTTTTTTTTTTTAGATTTTATTTATTTATTCATGAGAGACAGAGAGAGAGAGAGAGAGAAGCAGAGGGAGAAGCAGGCTCCCAAGGAGCAGGGAGCCCGATGCGGGACTCAATCCCAGGACCCTGGGATCATGACCTGAGCCGAAGGCAGACGCTTAACCATCTGAGCCACCCAGGTGCCCGGATTTTTAATTTTTTGAGAAACCTCTATATTGTTTTCCATAGCAGTTGGACCAATTACATTCCCACTACCAATGGAGAACAGTGTATTTAGTGGGTACTAGTACTCCTAATCGCTAATTTACTTTTTTCAAATGCCTCTAACTTCCAATATAAATTAAATGAATAAAATTTCACATTTCAGAAGGTTTTTTTTTTTTGAGTATTTCAGAAGTTTTAATTGGTTTACTCACTAATGATATACTCTTGAATAAATCAGTCAAAAATTATTTTTAATAGTCATACATGTACTTAGCGCAATATTCTGAAACATACAAAAGGACACTTAATAACAATAAATCTCCTAAATGACCAGTCCCCCTTCCCAGAAAGCACCACTTTTATCCATTTCTTATGCATTCTTTTACCTATAGTTTATGCATACTTAAGCTCAGTGGAGAAATCCTGATGAACATTACTATTTCTTTAATGGTTATTGGTCTTAACTGTTTTTAAAAATTTCTTTTTAGTGCAATATTTGTTATTTAAAATTTGTCAGAAATATATATATTATTAGGTCTTCAAATTTACATTTGTGGGTGCTTGTAGTATTAACAACATTTAAAATCTTGTTTGTAACTCCCTCTTTTCTTCTACATTATGTTTATTTGCAACTGACATTGATAAGGCTAATAAGGTAGACAGCCTCTGTTTTGTTTGTATATGTTGATGTTTTTGCTTTCATTGGTATTTTTTGCTTTTTATTGTCTTGTTTTTAATTAGATCTGTAAGTCTCTGTTTTGTGAGGGTACAACAAATTGTTACTGAGTTACTCATTTGAAGTTTTATGTCTCCCACCTTACTTGGCATTTTTTATTGAGCATGCTTTTTTATGATTTCTTTTTGCCTTCATTCCCTTTGCTCCATCAGATACAATTAAGTATTCTTTACTGGTTTGAAAGTTATGTATTCTACTCTTAGTCTTCTAGTGCTTACATATAACTTATTAAAGACCAGTCTCAGTTTCTTAAAATTTTAATCTATGTATCCTCCCCCAACTAAAACATATCCCTTAGCATACTCTCACCTCATTCTGCTTTTTCCCATTACTCCCCATATTCATATTTCTAGACTTATTTCTGGATTATTAGCAATATACTTTTCTTATTGCTTTTCCCTGCTTATTTTGACAACTTCACCAAGTTATTTACTTAACCCTACTTTTCATAAGAATCACAGCACTCTTTGTTTTCAGAAATATGCTGAATCCTCTGAGGCCTTGGAGTCTTGTTTTACCTCATTATTTAAATGATATTTAGCTGTTTGCATAATTCTGGGCTTGAAGCTTTTATCCCTCATTACTTTGATAAATTAATGTAATGTCTCCTTATGACCCGGGTTGCTTTGAAAACCTGATTTTCAATCTAATTTTGTCCTTTGGAGTGATCTGGTCTTAGTCTCTGGAAGGTTTTAGAATTTTTTTATTCACTCTTGTTTTCTTAAAATTATCTGAAATATTCCAAGTTGTGGGATTTTCCCTATTTATTTATTTATTTATTTAATGGTATTCTATGAACTTTTAATCCGAGGATAATATTCATCATAAATCTGGGAAAATATTCCCTAGTTCTTTAAATATGTCCTTCCTTTCAATTATCTTGTTTTTTTTTTAATTTTTAAAGATTTTATTTATTTATTTGATAGAGAGAGGGAACACAAGCAGGGGGAGTGGGAGGGGGAGAAGCAGGCTTCCTGCGGAGCAGGGAGCCCAATGTGGGACTCGATCCCAGGACCCCGGGATCATGACCTGAGCTGAAGGCAGACGCTTAACTGACTGAGCCACCCAGGTGCCGCTTTTATCTTGGTTTTTATTTGGGGAATTTCTATTATGTGAATGCACTTCTCCTTCTATGTTCTTTTATCTTAATTTTTATTTTAGAAATCTTGTCCTTTTATTCTTTCTAGGTGTCTTTTTGAAGAGTTACCTTCCCTGACCTAGCTTTCTCTGTTGTTGTTTGCAATGTTCATTCTATTTTTGAAACTACTTACTGAGTTCTTTAACTATTTCATTTTTCAGACCCAGTGTCTTCATCTAGTTTTTCCAAATGATGACCCATTTTTCTGTCTTATCTTTAATATCTTCCCTTATCTCTTTGAGGACATTAATTACACTTATTTTAAATTTTTCTGTCTAGTATATTAATTCTGCTTTGTCTGTTATAGTTTTCTAAATTTATTGAATTTTTAGAATAGCAGTTAGGTTAAAATATCTGATTCCTTTTCCTTGTGAGATGACTTCCCCTAGGGTATGGTAATTTGTTCTTGGGAAAAAATACTGGATTGTGTTCCTCCCAGAATATTTCAGAAGGGGAGCACATTTCAGGAAGAAGATTCTTTGGGATTGCATTCCATCGGGATGGACCACTCTCATTTCCCTCCCCCTGCAATAGCACATTACTGTGGGAAATTTCTTTAAACCTCCCAACTCAGTCACTGCTCTTCCCCACATGCTGGCTCCATGAGTTGTAATCATCTAACCCTCAAGGTATTTTGACAAGGAGAGGAAATGCTCAGAGTCTACAGCGAGGCTCACTTGTTGTCCGCTCCCTAGCTGGGCCAGAGCACTGCTCTCAAGCTGCCCGGTAGTTCCAGGCCGCGCTAGGCTGCTATGACCTTGGATTTTACTTTATATTATCTCTTTTCTTTCTTCTTTTCCCCCTCCCCTTCCCTTCCCTTCTTTCCCACATAAGCAATGGAGTGTTCAACAGTGTGTTAAGTGGTGGAAGGGGGAATAAAACAGAGTGACTAGAAAACTCTTATTAATGTCTATTCCCAGATATGGCTCCTAGCCTCTCCCTTTGGGTTTCCATTCCTGCCCTCAGTTCTGTGCTAGAGAATTCAGTCTCCTTCTGTGACCCCCAAAGGGTTGGCAAGATGTCTATGATATTCTCTTTAACCCCTCAGTCAACCTCCCATTTCTGTGACATCTCCAGTGTTGGTTGGAGGAGGCCACCTAATTCCGTGTCAGTTCACCATCTCATCGGGGGAGAAATCCAGTTGTTTCTTTAAGAAAAGCTTAAGGGGCAACCGGGATGGCTCAGTCAGTTAAGCATCCAACTCTCAAAGCTTGACAGAAGTGAACGAGGGATCAAAGAAAGCCTCAAGAAAACAGCATGCATGCAATACACATAAAGCTGATTCATCTCTGCCATAATTACAGTCTCAAAAAGGTAAGAAGAAATGAATAAAACAGAAAAAAGTGTTCATGTTTAATTAAAAAAAAACTTCAGAAACTAAAGACAACTGAATCTGAAATTTTAAGAAGCACTTGGTGTTTCAGGAAAAACAAAGTTATTAGCACAATTAATAATCAGACCCAATACGAAAACCATTGGACTACTAGACTTCACATATAAAGACAGGATCTTGAAAATCAAAGCAGGGAAACCAAGGCACTTTAAGGGGAAAAATAATCAGTTCTCAGAAGATCTTACAGTAGTTAAGCCCCAAGGAAAGACACCATAGTCCTAAAGAAAGGCACCCAGCCAAAATATCATTCAAGTATAGAACAGACATTTTCAGCTTACATGAATTCAGAGTCTTAGTTTTCATAAGCTTTTCTTTTAATTTTTTTTTTTTTAATTTGAGAGAGTGTGCATGCGTGGGAACAGAGGGAGGGGCAGAGGGTGAGGGAGAGAGAATCTCAAGCAGACTCTGTGCTGAGCATGGAGCCCAATGCAGGATTCCATCCTATGACCTTAAAATCATGACCTGAGCCAAAATCAAGAGTTGGAAGCTTAACTGACTGAGCCACCCAGGCACCCCAGGAGCTTAAGCTTTTCTTTTCTTTAAAAGATTTTGTTTGTTTATTTGTTTGTTTGTTTATAGAGTGAGAGCGAGCAGGGGGGAGGGGCAGAAGGAAAAGGAGGGAGTGAAACTCAAGCCAGTCCATGCTGGGTGCGGAGCCCAACGCGGGGCTCCATCTCACGACCCATGAGATCATGACCTGAGCCAAAACCATGTTGGACACTTAACCAACTGAACCACACAGGCACCCCTAAATTTAGTCTTTTAGTGAACCTATACCTCTGGACTGTGAACTTCACATGTGCTTCTCAGTCCCACCCACACACCCCCTGCCTTAGAGGGGACAGGATGGCTAGGCAGGGGCTGGGGTTGGATATTTCCTTTCCCCAGGTCAATTAGACTTTGATAAAATCCCAGCAGGTTAGGCTGTTGTTAAATACTTTCTCCTGAGGGAGGACCTTGTTAAGAGAAAAAGAATGCTTTGGCCTGTTTCAAAATGGTTTCCTTTTTCCTCCCCCTGCCGGAAGCACAAGGGGATTTTTCTCCATATTCACTGTGAGAACCTAGTAGAGATGCGGGAGGTAAAACTCACAACAACATGGGAGCCCCTCAACGACTGGATCCCCTTGGAGTTTTTACCTCTCGGGGTTGCTCACATGGAGCTTCCTGCAGGTCATCAATTTACAGTTCAGGTTTCCCTGCCCTACGCTGGTTCCTGCAGATGTTGCTGCTCTGGTAAGTTGTGATTCCATATATTTGCCTGTTGGTCTCTCCAATTTGGGGGCAGCGGTTTGCCCTGTGACCTCACTTCTCTTTCATATCTAGGAAGAGCTGTTGATTTTTCAGTTTGTTCAGTTTTTACTTGTTAATAGGATGGGGGGCGGGTGGTTTCCAAGCCTCTTACATGCTGGTCTGGGTACAGGAAGTCCTATTGCTCATTCTAAAATACCTAATAATGGTTTGTACTTGCATTCCTGCCATGTTGCGGGGGGGCTTAAATGGGTTCTGAGGTGCTTCTGTAGACAACCCTTTTACCTTAGTCTTTGCTCTAAGAGAATTTTGTTTTGTTCCTTCATGGCATGTCATCTAACTGAAGAAATCTGGGCCCCACACACTTTCTTTTTTGAGATCACAGCTCTGGGCACCTTCTTTTTGTGTTATTTTCACCCCTGTTCAGTTTAACAGCCATTTGGAGTCTTTGTAATATATATTAACTTTCAAGGTCTTAATGTTAACTTAAAAATGGGAGAGAAGGAAGCAGAGATATTAATAAACTGCCATCTTAAAATTGTAAGCTACCTATTTTATTTGGCAAAACAGTCCCTCCCCTTTTTTTCTGTCTCATGGCAACACCATGCTCTAGATGTTTTCCTAAAGAAAAGAGCCATCTACCTAGATCTCTACTGTTAGCCAGAATGGAATTGTCAAGAGTTTTACAATCATGAGTCTGCTTGATGTTCTCCAAATTAAATGCTTATAGAGATCTCCATCTGCCACATTAGTCTGTTGTCCCACACTTGGGAAAAAGAAAAAAAAGTTTCTGATCTTGATGGTCAGGACAAATCCCAGGGGTATTCCTCTCTCTTATCTTATCATGTAGATAGAGCAAGTCAGAGTTGTTAATCAGTTGATTATGAAACCCAACCTTTTCTAACTTTTCTGCTAAAAATGGTCTTCTTGACCAGTGATCTAATCATCTCAAGGACTGAGAAATAAAAAAAAATTTTTCTCCATGAGACTACTGGTTGTTCCTGGGTATAGTGGGTAAACTGAGGAAGAAGGATAACTTCACCATGATCTAGGGGAGTCACTGAGTGAATATATGATGCTTGTTTTCTGTCCCCCAAGAAATGATGATGAGATTTTCAGATATATTCTTGCTGATATATAATCGAAATTGGGAGCAATGTGCTGTTGTGCTCCCACCTCCAAATTACTATCAACTGGAACACAAGAAAATTCAAAATGTGATTTAAAATTTTGCTGCCAACATGCCAAATCACTAGTGATATTTTTTCCTTATATTTAATATAGCCTTAGAAAATTTAATTAACCTATAAAATTAAAGGCAGAATTGTTTTCATACCCACTCCCTTTAAATGAAAGGAACACTTTCTGTATCATCAGGAGTACAGAGGAAACAGGGAAAGAATGAAAATTAGTATGTCATTAATTGTATTACTTCTCCAGACAAGTGACATCATTAGCAGTAACGCATCACCATCCAAAGTTCTGTTTCCCATCCATCTCCGTAGAAGAAACACCCCATACCTTAAGGCTTCAGTGTCTGATAGACAAGTCTGGATAACATACAACAAAACATAAACAGGAGACAAATTTCAAAGGCATCAAAATATCTGAGAGACAACCAAAAGATTAGGACCTCTACGGTCAGATTCATGAGAATTCCATATTTAGATTGCGTTGTCACCAGGGGGATTCATTGTTTTTCTTTGGCTTAGATATATTTGTGTCTAATGAATCATCCAGGAAATATTTATTGGGCACCTACTGTCTGAGAAATAGCAATGCTAGAGACATAGTGACAGACAGAAGATAAATCAGGCATGGATTCGTCCTTTTAATAATTTACAGTGTAAGGGAACAAAGATTCTACATAACATCAAATAGAAAGCAGAAGATAGTGAGTGTAATTGAAAGAATATCTGGATCCTCCATGTATTGTTGTACTTTGTTGTTCCCCAACACAAACTCAATATGAGGTTTAGCTCTGTCTGTGATTTCCACATCAAATATAAAAGAAGAAAAAGAACAAAACACACAGAATTTGTAGGTTGTTTGAGGGCTTGGTGGAGATGGAGAATGACTCATAGCATATAAGTAAACAACTTAAACTTCATGTTAGAATCCCTTTTATTAAAATTTATTTGGCCATCCTGCTATCTTGATATCCATTCAGCCCTTGTATACAAGTACCATTTTCATCAAGAACTGGTGTGTTTTTAAGATTATGTTCTTTACTCTGTGTCAATAGCCTGCAAATGAGTATACCCTGTATATCTCCACTAAGAAAAAGAATATTGTTTCGGGGCAAATAAGGAGATTTCAAGTTTTTCATTACTTTGCATAGGATTCGCAAATGCTCATAGTAGACTATTTATGAGGCGTGGGATGTACACAGGGCATTGCTTTTCCTTGGGGACCCAATTACTTCTATGTAGTCCCTTTATGTAGAACCAGTAACCTAACAACATTTATTCTTGGAATGAAAATTGGTCATATGAAAAATGGCCCCTGTGAAAAGTCATAGAATCTCAGGATATTAGGCCTTGAAAGGATTATAGGGGTTCTGAGCTTAACCTCCTTACATTATAGTTGAGAAAGTGCAACATAGAAAGGTCTACCCAAGGACACGAGGCTATCTTATGGGATCAAGCAATTTATAACCTTCTCTTATAGTTCCTAAGATTTACATGCCATAAAGTGGTTGTGTGAAGTCATAATACAGGGGTTGTAGGACAAGATTTCGCCCTTGAGAATTGTTTTTAAGACCCTTAAAATTTATGTGATTTTCCGTTTCCTCAGATTGATCATTTCTGGTGCTTTATAGTTGTGAGTTAATGCATAACCCAGGTCCAAATTATTTCCATAGGAGAACAAATATCAATTCACAATACAATATAGAACTTGATGTTAATTTAAGAGTCAAAATGAAACCCCCTTCAGAATTAAAATCTTTTCTTCTCTAAACTCCTCAACATTTGCCCATATATTTAATATTGCTATTATATCTTTACTACTCATGTAATTATTTACATATTGTATTTCTACTTATGGATCATAAGCACTCTGAAAGCTAAGACTGCCATATTGCCACCTCCCTCAAGGGTTACCCCTGTGCTTTCATATAAAGGTTTGCTCCATAAATGTTTGATGCTTTAATGAGTAAGTGAAAGGAACTTTTACCTACTAAGTTTAAACTTAATGCCTGATATCCCCTTTTAAAAAGAGACATATGGTAATAAAGGTAAAATGGAAGAAAGACCTACACTGTAGGTGAATGACTAGCTTTTCTGTCTGATTGAAGTCAACCTTTTGTCACAGTGAAATATCACAAATGGGACTGATTTTTCTATTCATAGCTACCAAGATTTTATTCTTTCCCCTGGTCAACATGCTTTACTTTTATGATGCTCCTTTATTTCAAGGCACTTAACACATAATGACTTATCATGCAGTTTTCTGGTCTTTTTCTTTCTATATAATACTATTTCTTTTTAGATTTGACTTGCAATATAGATTCATTTTAGCAGTCACACAGTGATTTCATGATGAAGATGATTGTAGGACTTGGCATTTTTCATTTTACATCATTATTCCTAATTGCTGACTCTCAGCATTATTTGGAAGGATTTTTCATATACTATCTGCAGATTCATCCTTTGGACCATTTTCCACTGTAGATGAGGCTGAGGTTGATAAGATCAACTTTGTTTTATTAAGATCATCCGGATACAGTCAAGCATGAATAGATTTTAAAAGTGTTAGTCCACATTGAGGCTTTGCTTACTTTCATTTTTAATGGGAAAAGCTTAAGGCCCTTCAGGTCGAAGCCATTTACAATCAATAGTACAAAAAAATCATTAAAAAAATAAAATAATCCATTATTGATGAAGCTGGATGATGGCATCATCCTGTGTTAACATTTCTAAGTTCCAACAGTTACTAATAAATCTATAGAGTGGGGAACATAAAATATTTAAAAAATGAATAATTAATTTGCTAGAGGATCATTCATTAAGGTTAGAAGTAATTCGCTAATATGAAAATAAGCAAGTAGAACCAATACTGTAATTCATTCCTGAGAAATTACCATTTGGTTGAGGAATAGAAAAGATCCAGGGAGATTGAGAGAAAAGTTATTAATCTCAACTAATTCATTTGAAGGAAGGATGTAGGTTACATACAGGTCGTTGAAGTTTTATTTCCGCTGTTAGCCATGCTTTGTGTTTGTAGGACTGAATAGCATAATGTAGAGATATTCATGCCTGGACACTATTGAGAGTAGTGTAGGTGACATTTTTACTCTCTAAATTGGTTTTCCATTTGGGGAGAAATCTAAAGATTATTTCAAGAAAAGAAGTCTGTATTCCCTGCTGAGGAAGCCCAAAGTGGATCCCAGTGGGTTGAATAGATGTATCCCTTTCCTGACTCCTGCCACCTGATACAGAGACCCTTGACCTCAGCACAGCTCCTCCCCAGGACTCTGACATTTGAGGAGATGACACAAGGTGCAGGGTCAGGGATTTTTTCTGATGCTGTGCTGGAGTTGGGAGTCAAGTGTAGGGCATTCAGAGGCTAGAGTCACCATCCTCTCTGTAGTAGGAATTACCATGTCCTCTTCCCTCCTCCATTCTTCCTCCAGCCTGATTTTTCTACCCTTACCACAAATGCTTTCAGCCACCAGTTTCTGATTAAGTTAGCCAGAGTCCCTGTTGATTTATCTGGACTATATTTTCATCAATACATTGGAGATTAAAAATTGTACCTATTAGATTGTTTTGAGGATTAAATGAGATAATGTGGAAAGTGCTTGGACCTTGGCTCATAGTAGATATTCATTTCCATCAGTATATCAACAGAGTTGATGTCAATTAGATTTTGCCAAAAATATTTTGTCTTGAATAGACTAGTTATTTACATGCCATTTACATGTAGTGGACTAGACCAAATGACCTTTTGTGGCTTCCTTCATTGATTTCCTAGAGGCTGTGTATCCTCTGGGGCAGCAGTAGTTTTGGATTCTTGAGCAGGATGAGGATGTGTTTCTCAAATGAGCATTGCGTGTTCAACACGTAAGAAGATGTCATTAGAAATGTAGTAAATAGAGATCACAGCATAATTTTAGAAATACACATCAATGTTTTAGGTCAAAGTGGAAGAAATGTTATGGCTGAATTTATAATTATATTTCAGTGGATTAGAAACAACCTCTTTGTGGCTGCTTTGGGTAGAGCTTGGCCAAGGTCCCATTTTTTTTCTGAGGTAGGAGTCTAGGAAATGGCTGAGGTCTCACTCTACCTTCCTTAGGTCATGGAGCCACAGGTTCATATAAGACCATATTCCCAGGTTGTGGCGGAGGAAGTTAGCTTCTGTTTCTTTATAAGAGTCTCTCTGTCTTACTTTCTTCTGGGTCTACCCAACATTAATATCTGCATCATGTCTCAGTGGAAAATGAATATACCAATTGGGCTCATGCAGAAATTAGTGTTTTTCACCTAGATTGCTTCACTATTTTGAATTAATTCTGTATACCCATGACTAGGAAAGATTATTACTGTTTGCAAGTGGGAAATACTAGGCATGAAAATGTTATGTAATTCCTCCATGTGAGAGAATTTCAGGGTGCAGCTGGGAATGAAATATTTAACCAAAATCTCTTAACTTCATCATCCATATTCTTTCCTTTCCACCATGCTTCTTTCCTTCATTTTTCTTTCATTCTCTTGTGTTATTCCAAATAGTTTTTGCATGCTCATGTTAGGGGTGATGCACTCTGCTAGTTTCTGGGAATGTCAAAATAAGTAAGGCATTGTTCTCACCTAAAAATGTCTCACTCCAATGCAGGAGATGGACAAATGAATAGAACATTATAATTTAGCAATAGATTATTTCATGCCTACCCCATCAACTACTAGACCATATGCTCCAAGAGAGCAGAGACCATCTGGTTTATGGCACAATGCTTAACATATAGTAAGCATTTAATACATATTTGTCGAATTGATGAAATAGGTAAACAAGAGGAGGGGAAGCTCATCAGAATGGTGAGCTAATTTTATCTATTTTCCACAAAAATGACCAGAGGATCCCATTGTGTGTTGTATTCAATATATTTAGTGCTTTGCTTCCTTGTTGGAAATCTGACTTTTATATGCCAGTAAGAAATGTGGGTAGGAAGCAAAGAATAGACACAAACCCACAGACACATAGACATAAAGAATATGTGTTTTGTTTTTTAGGTTTATGGTAATTTTGCTATTTATATCAGTCCTGGGTCTTTGTTATCACATGAGTGATATAACTGGAAGTATTTGTTCTTGCCTTGGCTAGCCCACCTAGTACTCAAGCAGTATATATCACTTTTATTCATTATGTTGGCTTGTCTGTATCCCTGTAGGTGAAGGATGATTTTTCAGTGATGGATGTTTTAATTCTTTGTCCAGCCTAATATTATAACTCTGCAGTTAATGCACTTTCTCAATCTGACATCTCCCACTACCAGCAAATTCTTCCTGATATTCAGATGAATGATTTCTCTCCTCTTACTTTATTCCAACTCTTTGAGACAGCATACATAATTCTTCTAAACTTTTTTTATTTTACTCTTATAAAAATATGTACTAAATATTAAAAATCATTCAACATAATAAGAATGTAAATATCTAGACTCACTAACCTTCATTTCTCTAAACTTTATCCCTTGTAGTCAATTACTGAGTCAATTTAAATTCAATCTTTTCTTGTCACAATTAGATGGGTCAAAAACTCACTTAAGTTGTTAAGGTAATTTTGCAATTTATGCTAATTATCTAATATCCTCATCATGCACTAAGTGCATCTTTTACACACTTTTTTTGCTGAACTTGGACTAGAAAACAGATATTCTAGATCTTTGCTTCCTGAATAAATGAAATACATACATAAATCCCTGAATAGGCTTTCAGGTAATAATTATAGTCATTTCCGTGTACTCTTCGTTCTTTTATATATGCATTTACTCATTCATTCATTCAAATATTTGTTGATCACTGTAAGATACAATACTAACAGTACATACTAGGAACAGAATAGAGAAAGACTAATTGCAGGGAAATATTATGAATTGCCTCAGCTGCCAAAGGAAATATTCATTTTATTGATCAATATTAGCTTTTAAATTATTTGTGCATATTCATATTTTACATTCATGTGGAGTATTTCACATTTTTATTTACAAACATTAACATGAGTGATCAGTAATTAATTTTTCCCTCAAATTCATTCTTTACAAAAATGCCTTATCAATGTTGATAAGAATCATCAAAGATGAGTCAAGTATTTTAGGCTTTTTTTGTTTTTTAGAGAGAGAGAGAAAGAGAGAGAGCACAAGCAGAAGGGGCAGAAGGAGAGGGAGAGAGAATCCCAAGCAGGCTCCACGCTCAGCACAGAGCGCAATGTGGGCTCCATCTCAGGACTCCAACATCGTGACCTGAGCAGAAATCAAGAGTTGGATGCCCAGCTGACTGAGCCACCCAGGCGCCCCAAAGGTGAATCAAGTTTTGAGCTCATTATTCACCCCTTCGTCATGGGAATAGTAGTCTCACTTTACCCTAATGGCAACTTCGTCCTCCCCATTCACAATATTTGCACAATGCTTTTCACTCCTTCATGTTCTTTGCATCTCAGATTTCACCTTTTGCCTTAGTCCAAGCCATGGACCTGCTTGTGTTAGGATAGGCTAGGGTGTGTTATTGTTAAAAATTAAACATGGAGCCTGACACAGGGTTCAATCTCACAACCCTGAGATCATGACCTGAGCTGAAACTAAGAGTTGGATGCCCAACCAACTAAGCCACCCAGGTGCCCTTTCTATTTTTTTAATTGGATTATTTGTTTCTTAGGTGTTGAGGCTTATAAGTTCTTTATATATTTTGGATACTAGCCCTTTATCAGATAAGTCATTTGCAAATATCTTCTCCCATTCCATTGCCTTTTAGTTTTGTTTATTGTTTCCTTTGCTGTGCACATTTGCTTGGATAATTTTGACTTTCCTCAAACTCCAAACTTGGCTTCATAGTCTTTCTTCCTTAAGCAGCTCCTTATCCAAACTTCTAACTTGTTACCCAGTGCTCCCATTTGACCATCTCAAAAAACTTAGAGTTGCTTTAAATCTATTTCTCCACATCTGTCTACATCATTCTTCAAAGACTCAAGTTCTACTGGTGACCACCTTGGTGCGATCACTTCTCCATCTTCACTCTCCTTTCCCTATGCTGTGGTCTGGTCTGGTCTGTTCTTCTCTCCTGTTCCTTGATTTGTAAGCTACTGAAATAGCTATTTAGGGTCTCCAATCAAATCTACATAAAACTACCAGAACAATCACTATTAGGATTTTGCTGACATTCACAAAAATCTCGATCTCTTTATTAATACTGAAATCTCTGCCCCTTTTCAAGGCTCCTCCTAAATTGTCCGATACCTTGATTTGTACCTATTTCTCAATATACACCCTCTAATTTTATCAAGTATTGATTTTCTGCTTTACACACTTGTCTTTTCTTAGTTTGGGCTTCCTTATCTCACTTCCAGTTGTTCAAAGCCAAATCCATCCCTCTGGGGCCCAGCCCAAAAATGGTCTTGATCTTCCCTGCCGTCTATTCAGTTCATGGCGGCTCTTCTGCCCTGAACTACACAAACCCTTGATTAGCACAGCGTCAGCATGAAATTGCATGTCATTTGAATTCACTCATTCATTCGATTAGTATTAATTGACTGGCTATATGTAAGAAAACATGCACATTGCTGCAAACGCAAGTGTAAACAAAGCAAAACATGTTTTGGCTCTCACAGAGATTGCTATGTAATTGGGCAGGCAGACGTTAAACAAATAATTACCCAAAATAAATATATAATTGTAAATGATGATTAGGACCATCAGGGAAATTTACAGGGTACTCTGAGAGAGACTTACTGGAAGAGAAATTTAGAAATTTAGAAATGCAGCAGAATATAGTGCTAAGCATACAGACACTGGACCAGAGGGTGTTTGAGGTCAATGCTGGCCTTAACCATTTGTAAACTGTGAAATCTTGTGCAAGCTGCTTAACCTGTCCAGACCCCAGTTTCCTTAGCTATGTCATGGGGATGATAAGTGTCCGTACCTTGCAGACCGTGTGAGTTAGCTTGCATAACGTCCGTCTCCAACTCCGTCTCCCTTATTTCCAGTATAGTTATGAGAAAAGCTAAATACTCTCCAAGCCCTCCTTGTAGCACCATTTAGAGGTCATATGACATAGTTCTGGCCCCGGATGAAGGGACTAGGGGCCGTCTGAAAAATCTTTTTATTTTCTGATATGAGATGGTGATAAAAATGTACTGGCTCTCTACGGAGCTCAGTGTGTGGTGGCTAAGTCCGTGCCCTGTGGTTTGTCACTTTCCAATGAGTCTTGCAGGAAAAATCCCTGAGCCAAGGTGCCTTAATTACACCTCTATCAATCGCAGTGTGAAAGTGCCCAGCCTAGCCACCATGGAAGACTGGATTGGATCTGTGCTCTGCGTGCCTACAAAGTTCTCTCTGTTTGCTGTAGCTTTATCCCTGCTCGGTGCCAGGGGGGATGATGCAGCACTTTCTCCCCAGGCAGAGCTGCTGAGCCTACACAGAGCTTAGATGGAGGTGCCGGTGTTTGAGTATCTGCTCTCTGACATTTCCTTTATATGCCACTGTGGAAAACTGGGAAGAGTACTCAGCTAGTTCACATATATCCTCCTCCTCATCATCATCTGTGTCTTTAGGAGGAAACAGGAGAAATCTTCCGTGGCAGTTCCATTGCTGGTACAATGCTGGCTGGATACTTGATAAAATTAGAGGGTATATGTTGAGAAATAGGTACAAATCATACTCAGTCGTGGCATTGGGCCATGGGATAAATTGCAGACATTAAGGAAGCTCCTGCCCTAGGAAAACAGGTTCAGGCCTTTACATACTCCTGTTAGCCCTTCTTCTCTCTTGTCACCCACCCTTTAGCTCACAGGGACCTCTGCCCAAGCAGCTCCATCGTCACCAGCCTGGGCCTGCCTTGCTCAGTAGTGCCCAGCACCCTCTGATTTACTTTGACCCAAAGTCCACCCAAATAGACTTGTCTTTGTTTTCGGTTCCTTACAACACTTCGTTCTTGGCTACGGTTAATCACATTAAGTTATGCTCAGGTATCATTGGGGTTGTTGCTAAAAGCATCACAGATCCCAGTAATTTATTTGTAGGCTAATAGGGGTCCTAGTGAAAAATCCAATGGAATTAAATTTAGATACAAAGCATATTATGAGTTAGCCATTTGGCAAGAAGACTTTGTGCATATCAGTATAATCTTCCCAAACCGGTGGTATGGGTGCTATTATTCCTAAAGTATAAATGAGGAAGTAGGAATGTTACAAATTTTTCACACAGCTAATTAGTGATGAAGTTGAGGTTCAAACTTAACACCCAGTCTAGTGATAGTTCTGTGTTGAGGGGAAAGTATAGCGTAATGGTTAAGAGCATCAATCTGGAGCTACACAAGTAGGCTGGGTACTGGCTTTGCTACTAATTGGCTGTGTGACCTTGGACAACTTCTTCAATATCTCTGTGCCCTTGTTTCCTCAGATGTAAAATGAAGACGATAATACTAATAGCTACCCCATAGAATGACTATGTGAGGCTTAAATGAGTTAGTGTCTGTCAAGGGCTTAGAGTAGTACCGAGGCCATAGTAAATGAGGATCAAAATGTTGACACTTATTCCCTGGCCAGTGGGGTTGTTAGTGACTGGGCATTTTTGTGTCTCTAAAACAACATCACCTAGAAAACTGTCTACCTGATAGTGCTTGTGTATGGATCTTTATGAGATACAAGAAAGTGTTGTTAGGGAAAATTCTATAATGTTTTTCCACGTAGGACCCACTAAAGTAAAATAGACAATTCAGGAAATGGGGGACATTTTGGTTATGCTGTTCAACAGAGGCCCAGAGATAAAAATACCACTTTCAAAGAACCCTTTTTAAGGTGACTTAAATGGCTCCATTTGAATCCATATGACTCTGGCTGGGCAAATATCAGCTTGTTTTCCACAAGTCTTCCAGTACCTTCCAAAGCAATTTAATTGTCATTTGCTGAGGTAACCATCTTGGTCTATTAAATTCGCATTTACACTCATGAAAAGTTTTCCAAACCCATCCTATATTGCTAAATTACAGTTGCATTGATCTTATATACATCACTTTTATGGCATAGCCATCTGACTTAGAGTATAAATACCTCATCCTTCTAATGTGCTTTGCATGAAGTGACATAGGAGTGAAATGCAGCTGGGAAGGTCTGTGGCATGATTCTGAGCACGCAGTGGTACCCACTGTATTTGGTGCTGATGTGATGAAAGCTGAGACCTAAGCTAACATTTTGCAGTAGATCAACCACTTTTATTGGCCTAAAAGGTATCATCTTATCCAGTGAAAAGTATTATCCGCACACACATTTGGTTATGAAGATAAGCAGCATTATAGAGAGTAAGCCCATAGTCTGCACCCCACAAATTCTTTATCAATCTGTGAATTTACGTCCGATTCCATGCAGCAGACAGTCAGTGAAAAGCTTTGCCCTGGAAATTCTAGTTGTATTAACAGAGGTGTATAAATAATACCACCATAGGCCATTAATCATTCTAATTAGAAGTATCAAGAGTCACAGAAATAGGGGGACAGGGCACAGGGGGAGATACTATACCCAAGCACAAAATGCTAATTAGCCCCAAAGTGGGCTAATTAACCAGGCAATGCAACAGCATACTATTTAAGGAAAAAATCAGAGCACTTTACCTACATTGTCTCATTTAATATTTGCTTAATATAGTGAAATAGGCATTATTTTCATGCTTTTTCAATGAGTAAAGGGATGCTCAGGGTTAAGTAACTAGCAGGAGGTCCTAGAGATAAGAAACCCCTAAACCAGGATTCAGATCCACCCAGGCGGACTCCAAGACAAAGTTTTAAACTTCCTCTGCTGTTGGACTTTTATAAGACTTCGGCTTAGGCTTTATGCTTTGGTGATGACTAAATCTTTTCATTGTCTCATTTTGTCACCTATTCCATCCTATGCCGATCAGGGAAGCAGACATTGTTATCCTTAGTTTGAAACGAGTAGACTGAGGCTCAGAGAGCAAGTTCAGTTGTTGGCCGAAATCAGTAAGTTAGTAAAGACAGGATTTTAATCCAATTCTAACCCTAAAGATGGTGCTTGTCTTAGCGAAATGAAATAGTCAAAGTTTGCTCTCTCTCATTCTTCTTTGTGGGTCTCATCCCACAAGGGGTCCCTCATTACCTTAGGTCCTTTAATGGCCCCTCATTACCAGTGAATCCCAGCTGTCATTAAGGAATCTAATCCAGTAGTTATTTTATTCTATGGTGCTATAATTAATGAATATCAAGAATGTTCTTTACAACAGGAATGTATAGCTGCTGGTAAGATTCCAGCCACTCCAAGTTATTTTGGACTGGAGGTTCTCTGTTTCACCTCACAAAAAGTATGAAAATACTATTCTCAGATTTGACTATGGTAATCCCTCTGTAACTAAACACCCCGTTTGAAGACTCACTCCCCCCCCCCTCCAGTCTGCCAACCTCTAACACCTCCATTCTGGTTGCTTGTAGGCTCTCACCTGGTGCTCAGTCCTCATCACGGGATGTCTGCCTCATCCCCCAGGTACAGACATCCCCAAACACATGCATACACCTTTGCCTAAGTTAATGCTTTGGTGTCCTGCCATTTATTTGGTTCCTCTTGTCTAGACCTGGGAACTTCCTTGTTCTGGAATGTTCTACACTCCAACCAGTGAATGAGGTGCTGGCAGTTAGTTGAACCTTGCTACCCTGGTGCATTAGTTGTCTGTGCTGTGTTCACAGATCACCACTGATTTAGCAGCTCAAAACAGTCTTATCAGGCTGTAACCTTGTATTGGCCAAGACTGTGTTCTCATCAGAGGCTCAGCTGGGGAAAGATGCACCTTTCAACTCTATCAGGTTGTTGGCAGAATGCATCTCCTTGCAGGTGCAGGACTGGGATCACAGTTTTCTTACTACCTTTCTTGGCTGGGGGCAATTCTCAGCTCCTAGAGGCCATTCATTCTTTGCCATGTGACCCTCCCCCTAGGCCCTCTGTCATCATGACAGCTGACTTTAAAGCTAGCAAGGAGGAGTCTCTTGCTCTAGTGTATTTAGACCGTCTTATATAATGTAACGTAATCCATGGGAATGGTATCCTGCCACATTTGCCATATCCTGTTGGTTGGAAGCAAGGCACAGGTCTGTCCAGATTCAGGGGAAGAGGATTATACAAGGGCATGACTCACTGCTGAGAATAATGAGGGTGTGTTGGCCACATCTGGTAACAGTTTTCTTCAATACCAAAGGCCACTTGTGTGGATTTCTGGGACCTGTTACTCTGAGATCTTGATTTCCTATCTCTGCCCAGTTTGATGGTGGACTTGGATTGAAATACAACCTGGACGGGCCACTGGATGAGGCAATGATCTCTAAGGGGAGCTAAGCATCGCTGTGTTAATTGGAAATTTGATGTCAGTAAACTGAAATTTTCACATGTGATTTTTATATAACAATTGAAATGTAATGAGAAAAAAAAGCATCTAATAAAAAAATTTGAAAGCTTTTCATCTGTCCAGACCTGATGATGTCAAATAATTTTTCAAGGTGCAAGTAAAGATTGCGAGTACTAATTCTACCTGCCCTGAGACCAGCCTCTAAATGGCACCAGGTATCAAGTGAAATTCCAAAACCAAACAATGCTTGACTTGCTACGATTTGTCATGAATAAGTGATTTCTTTATTATTTGTGTTCAGCCATTTATGGACCTTTTAAATATTTGTCTATTGCACAAAATCATAGTTCTAGGGTAATTCCTAATAAAATGTTATTTAACATTAGGTGCATGTAATGATTTCCTGATTTTGAAGATTAAATATTTTCTAAAGATTTTATTTATTGGGGCACCTGGGTGGCTCAGTCATTAAGCATCTGCCTTCGGCTCAGGTCATGGTCCCAAGGTCCTGGGCTTGAGCCCCATACTGGGCTCCCTTCTCAGCAGGAAGCCTGCTTTTCCCTTGCCCCCTCCCCCTGTTTGTGTTCCCTCTCTCGCTGTGTCTCTCTCTGTCAAATAAATGAATAAAAAAAGTTTATTTGACAGAGAGAGAGTGTGAGAGAGAATGAGCATGAGCAGGGGGAGGGGCAAGGGAGAAGCAGACTCCCCGCTGGGTGGGAGCCCAATGCGAGGCTCCATGCTGGGACTCCGAGATCATGACCTGAGCCAAAGGCAGATGCTAACCTGACTGAGCCGCCCATGTGCCCCTAAATATTTTTGTTAATAGAAAATTAGTTTTTCCAGTCCTCTAAATAGATTTTTAATAAAGATAAAGATATTGCTTTCCAAAGGCACCAGATCCTTACTCTGACTTGGATGTCAGTAAGTTTCCCCGGAGCTATGCCTGTCAGAAACTGCTCTCCCTACTTCCTTTATTTCCTATCCTGACTGCTTGCCTAAATTGCCACCTGTTGGTGATCATACTCTTTGGTCCTCTGAGTGTTTGCTTCTTTGTTTGTCCCCTTAGTTTGCCTCAATCTTCTTGTCCTGTCCCCTCTAAACCCAGGCTCTTGTTCTGCACTGAGCTGCATTTGGAGTTATGATGCAGTTGAGCAAGTTAGTGCTGGATGACATTCTCCAATGCATTACGATTTATAAGCACATGAGCATGCTTCAAGTCCCTTGATCCCCACAGTAACTCTGGTAGGGGTATATTCCCAAACTTTGTATATGGTGGACTTCATTGAGAATAGGGGGGAGGGAGGGAGCTGATGTGCTTGTAATCAGTTCTTGTGTAATCAGTTCCTTTGTTTCTTTTTGGAGTAGCAGAAAGGTCTAGAACTGACTACCCTGTGATTGAACTTTTCTATGATATTAACCTGGCCTAAGTCCTTCATGAGATCATTAAGTCTGAACGTGCCACAGGTGGAGGGATACGGACTTGAACAAATAACATCTTGATTTCATTTAATAACACTGAAACTCCTCTCTGCCTAATTTAGCAAGATTGGTGACTGATGCCATTGGTTTTTTATTTTCACATGACACAAATGGAAAGAGAGATTACCGTTTTTATTATTGTGAGTGGATAAAAAATGCATAAATGCCAAGTTTAGAATCTCTTTCACTCTGCCAAAGTAGCAAATTGGAGATTCAGCTAGAACTGATAAAGGAAAAAGGTTGACTCGAAATGGCAAAAATATAGATCAGCTGAAGCAAGTTATCAGGAGAGAGGAAGCTAAGCAAATTCAACTTGTCCAGGCCTGTCAGAGGTACTTTCTCGTGCTAGATATGATACAGTGTGATTCACACAGGATGAGTGAATTAGCGTCTTCATACGTGGAAAACCCCCCCCTCTCTCTCTTTCAAGCACACACAGAGCCATTTACACATTAAGGTTTTATACAATTCAAAACCACATTCATTGTCAGAATGAAGATGAGAGTTTACCAAGACCCAATAATCTGAATAAGATTCTGAATAATCGGAATAAGAAACCGTGCTGGCCCTCAGAGTGTTTCATTCAATTTAACTGAAAGAAGAATGGCTGGTATAATGGACAGCGACTCAGGTTCTAAAACTGTCTTTAAGTGCAGTTTGTAAATAATAATTCAAAACAAACAGCACAAGAGTGTCTGTACTACATCAAACTAATGTTCTAAATTCTGTGGCTTCATTAGTGACTCCCACCTTTTCCATAAAAACCTTTCCCATACTAACTTCTCAGACACCATTCTCTCCTGATTCCCTTTTGCACTTCGGTTGGTTTTTCTCACTTCCAGAATCTCCTTGTATTTCCCCATTAGATGTCGGTATTTTCTGGGATCTACAGTCCCCTGCATCTCCATGGCAACCTGTTCAATGCCCACTGCATCCGGTGCTTCTTGGATGGTGATGGCTACAAATCAGTATCTCCCGTCCAGCCTTCTTTCCTTAGCTCTCTACACTTTTGTATTTATTTATTTATTTTTGGCTCCCTGCTCTTAATTACTATCAGGATGTCCCACAGAAAAATCCAACATATTTAAAACCGAAATTATTGGGGCGCCTGGGTGGTGTGCAGTTGGTTAAGCATCCAACTCTCAGTTTTGGCTCAGGTCGTGATCCTCAGGGTCGTGGGGTTAAGCGCTGCGTTGGGCTCTGTGCTCAGTGTGGAGTCCGCTTGAGACTCTCTCTCCCTCTCCCTCTGCTCCCCTCTCCCCACTCTCTAAAATAAATAAATCTTTAAAAAAAACCAAACAACCCCTCCCCCAAACCACCAAAATTATCTTTCTCCCTAGAATCCCTCTTGCTCTTACATATATACGAAAAATCTGGCCGTAATTACAAACTTTTCCCTTTCTGCCCATACCTAATCTCTCATACCTGTCTGGTCACTAGATGTTACAGGTTCTCTGTCTTAACGTCTCTCAATCATCAACCCATCTCAAGTCCCAGCACTGGTGCCCTATGTCATGTCTTCGTCATCTCTCGTGGACCCCTGTCAGGACTTTCTCCTTGATCTTTCTCCATGGTTTCTCTAAGTTGTCTTCTACATTGTTGGTAGTTGAGTCTTTTTAAAAAGTAAAAACCATATTACTTTACTTCCATGCTTCAAATTTCCTGGTGACACAATAAATCAATATCATCTATGCGCATCACCCAAGGTCTCCTATGATTTAGTCTTTGTCTTCTTGCTCAACCCATCTTCCTTTTCTTCTTGTATCCCACCTATGGTTCCATTTTCAGTTCCAGGGTGCACCTTGCTCCTTCAGGTTTTCATGTTTTTGCTTTTATTCTCTCTACTGCCAAGGCTTTCTCCTAAGGCTCCCTGTGGGCCATTTGTCTGGTGACTATCTACTGATTCTAAAGGAACTTGACCAAGCATCAACTCTTCTGTGAAGAATTCACATCCATTTTCTCCCCATTCTCATTCCTAAGGCACTCGATAATTTCTTCTCTCGTACCACAATATCTTATTGGTTCCACCATGTTAGTCTTTTAATACATTTTCTTGTTTACATCAATATCTTCTGGAATCTCCATTTCTTGAGCTAATAAACCAAATATCAGTAATTTCTGACTTTCAGACCTACTGCAAGTCTATGTGATTTAAAGTAGTTGGATAAAGTAGGAGATACCTACCTTCATGGATAAAGTTGGAGAGGGCAATGGACATATTTTATCAAACTGTTGTAATTTTTTTTTAAAGATTTTATTTATTTATTTGACAGAGAGAGACACAGTGAGAGAGGGAACACAAGCAGGGGGAGTGGAGAGGGAGAAGCTTCCCGCTGAGCAGGGAGCCTGATGCGGGGCTCGATCCCAGGACTCTGGGATCATGACTTGAGCCGAAGGCAGACGCTTAAAGACTGAGCCACCCAGGCGCCCCCAAACTGTTGTAATATTTTTTAACAAGAATTGAAGTGAAATACAAAATTTTGTATAAAGGAGATATTCCAACAGAGATTGCCAATAGAAAATAATGTCAGGAAGATTTTTTTGTTGTGACAACAGTGTTAGCATGGGAAATGTATAAGCATCACATATACAATTTTTTTTCCTCTTCTTTCTTCCCTTCTGCTCCTTCCCTCCCTTCCTCCCTTGCTTTCCCATTTGTCTGTCTCTTTTTTTCTTCCATTTTCAAGCTCACTTTGAATTACTTCAGTATTTACCAGCTATTCAGCCTGTGCCTTCTTCATAATTACATATTTATTGGATAATTTTAAGTACACATGAAAGAAAAATCCATCTTGACATTTTTTTCTCATTGAATTATACATAGGCATCTGTGAACTTATCCTAATGAAAAAGCAATGATTCAATAAGTTAGTTATTTAGGGCAGTAACACTGTAGCCAAGATGAACTGAAGTGAATAACACTGCTACCCTCGTGTCTCAGCTCACTTTCGCTTCCATGTTGACTTCTGAAGTCTGGTCTTAAAATGTTATCAGGATGTTTTCTGAGTCTACCCTAAAAAGGCCTTTTCTTTCCCATTTGAGTGTTTTGTCTTGAGGATTGTAGCATTTAATGTAGTGTCATTAACTCTGATAGTCCAAGAATTTTAAGGGGGGGTGATGACTGAAGAAGCTCGCTGGGTTGAACTTAGCCAGTATGTGAAGTGTGCGCGTCCTTGTACACCAGGTATTTAGCTGGGGTTCCAATGCTATGGAACACTTGTCATTCCAGATACGGCCATGACAGGCAGGCACTGATGTTTCTTTCTTGAAGCAATTTCAAATTCCATTATGAATTTGAGTAGAAAACCCCAATCTTGGGGCACCTGGGTGGCTCAGTCAGTTAAACGTCTGCCTTCGGCTCAGGTCATGATCCTGGGGTCCTGGGATCCTGGGGTCCTGGGATCGAGCGCACTGTCAGGTTCCCTGCTCTGGGGAGTCTGCTTCTCCCTCTGTCCCTCTCCCTGCTCATGCTCTCTTTCAAATAAATAAATCAAATCTTTTAAAAGGAAAAAAAAGAGGCACGTTTTTCAGGATAGGTAAGAGAAGCCCTTTTGTGGTTTTGGTTTGTAACCAAACCTAACCAAACCAAACCAAACCAAACCAAAACATATCCGTCCATAAGCAAGGCATCGGTAGGCGAATCCTGTCCTATATAGAAAGTACTGTAACACCAGCAAGTAAGCAGTAAGAAGAAAATGCACGTGATTCTAAATTGTTTCCAGAAAATATCACACTTGCCGAGTGCCTCAGAGAAGCCTTCGATTTTGCATCAGCGGACTATGAATCACATATGAAATATGTATTTTTCCTTTCATCCTCCTCTTTTATTGAAAATGCTGGAAAAAGAATTATCCTATGACAGGAGCAATATTTATTTGACAAATCTCTGACATTGACTTTCTCTGGTTCCTACTAATAAAAACATAGAGTGTAGTTGTTTCTGTGTGCTGAAACATTCATGTATTGAACATTCAACGTAGGAACATTAAAACATGTAGTTTAGATTTAGTTCATTTAGAAATGTAGTACCTCAAACTTCACTGTGAAGAACTTTTTCCATCTCATTAGCCATGGATGTGCTTTGTTACTCACTAGACTATCACAACTTTCCAATAAACGTGTTCTCCCATTTATTATTTATTATTGATTACTTTATTCACTAGATATATATTGAGAGCGATTATAGGCTAACAACTATGCCATGTCCAAAGATAAAACTGAACAAAACCAGGAAAGGCTTCTGCCCCCATGGGTCTGCTGGTCTGTTGAGGGGGATATAAAATCAAGTGTTTCATGACCAAATATGAAGCCATGACCACTATTAGAAGAAGTACATGGCTAAATGAGAAATGTATGCGCAGGGTTCTACCTGGTTAGACATACCAGGATAGGGTCCCCAAGTAAGTGAACCTTGAACTGAAGAGATTCAAGGAAGGGGAGACTTAACCAGGTGGTGAGGGAGGGAAAAGTATTTTAGGCAGAAGGAACAGTATTTATTCAATTTCAAATACATCTTTCTGATGTAACATTGAAGCAACATTTGCATTTGTTCTATATTTTTTTCTTTCTTTTTTGAGATGTAATTGACATGTAACATTGTATCAGTTTTAGGTGTACAACATGATTATTTGATATTTGTACATATTGCAAATGATCACCACAGTAAGTTTTATCTGTTACCTGTTATCTGTAATTTTTGTGTGTGTGTGATGAAAACTTTTAGATCTGTTCTCTTAGCGACTTTCAAATATATGACACAGTATTGTTAACTATAGTCACCATGCTGTGCGTTACATCCCCAGGGAGTTAGCCCTCATTTGAATCTCCGTTTCTGTTTGACCCAACTGAATGACCTTGGAAAAGTTTTCATATTTTTTACCCAGAGATAAAATATACCTCGATGGCCTGATTTAAAGATTATAATTAAGTTGAAATGATTAGTTCTGTTTTAATTTCTTTCTCTTCTTTCCTACTTTTCCTACTTCACTCAGATAAGTTTTTCTAAACTTAAGTATCTTCCACTAGCCATTAAGAAAAAGTTGCTGAGACGGGCGTCTGGGTGGCTCAGTCGGTTAAGCGTCTGACTCTTGATTTAGGCTCAGGTCCTGATCTCAGGGTCGTGAGATCGAGCCCTGCATCAGATTCTTCTCCCTCTGTCTCTCCCCGCCATGCTTGCCCTCTCTAAAAAAAAAGGAAAAAGGGACTAAAAAATCAAGAAGAATGCCATCTGACTGTAGGATACTGAAGAAAGGTTTTGAAGAAAACCTCTTGATTTTCCAGCATCTGTTTTGTTTTATTCATTTAGGGTTTTTTTTTTTTCTTTTTTCTGTAGTACTTTACAGTATTAAACGTGATTACCTCTCAAAAATCTGAATGATCTTATTTTAGTTTATTGTTGCTGTCATTTTAACCACCTAAGGTTGTGGTAGGTCGGGGGTGTTAATGATCCTAGTTCTTCACCCTCTTCTGTCGCTGTGGCGTTCATGCTGTGACTTTGTAGCTTTTCCCATTACAGGGGTAGGATCTATTGCCCTGTCCCTCTGATCTGAGCTGGATGCCCAGCTTGCTTTGGGTCATGAGATGTCAGTAGGAAAGGTGGCAGGAGCAGGGGTTGGAAAAATACCGTGTGTTTCTGCTTGCTTCCTGGCTCCTCCGAATTTGCCATGCGAACATGCCCGGGCTAGCCTGTTGGGAGGTGAGACACGTGGAGGAGGAAAGCCAGATCGTCCCACTTGTCCTGGCTGATGCCATCCTCACCAGCAACAGCTGGGGGAACCTCAGGCCACAGCTGTCCCGCCAAGCCCAGCTGAGCCCCGGAGAGTCACTGACCTGGACACTTAGGAGCAAAACAGCCTTTGAGTCTGGGGGGTGATTTATTAGGTAGTATTATTGTAGCAGTATAAAACTGAGAGAAAGAGAAAGTCTTATTTGCAAACTCTGTTACTTGTTCATAATCTCTTTCGGTGATCCACATTTGATTTTCCAATGGGCAGCCAATAAGAAAATGGCCAAATAGATATTTGGTTCTGAGTAATCTTTCAGGAGGCTTTATAATCTGTGAAGTATGGTGGGCCTCTAGTTAGACACTTGACATTTAGGAAAAACAAAAATCCCAAACTCCCCCTTTTGTCGGTAAATATACTAAAATATGCAGTCAGTTTGTCCCCATAAAATTTGTTTTCTTTATGAAGAAATTCAGATCACCATGTGATGATGGTTTAGAAATGAAAATGCCATATGAGGAGAGCGTGACCATTGGCTGTAGTATGAGAAGTGCACAAAACTCTGCGGGTTTGAAATTTTATTGAATATAAACTCGCGTTAGTTTTATTAGCTGTAAAGAAAGTTTCTCATATTCCTACTCCTTAGAAATGTGCCTGCCGTCTTCGGCATGGAAATGAGATTACAGGGCCAAGTTTGACAGCTGATTCTGAATAACCACTTAATTCCAAGTCCCTGAAAGGAAGTGACTCGAAAAACAAACAATGGGAAAGTCACGGGTTGCGGCAGGTGGGTGTTAAGTACTACCAGCAATCAGACACAGATTATTACTTATATTTTTAACTAGTTTGTATTAAAGAAATCGTGAGGTTGTTCAGAGAACTTGAGGTTTAGTGTAGATTGTTTTTTCCCTGCCACTCACATGTATCTGGCCTTCTCTGTGGTCTAGAAGATGGGAAAACCCAGTTAAGCTCCCCAGCCTCGGGGGGAGGGGATACAGAATGGGAATGTAGCAGAAGGAGGTCATGGGGCACGGGCAAGGTCCCTGACTCTGAGGGCTGCCCATACTATGGAGGTCATGGCAATTGACTATATAAAGATGGCCTATGTTTCAGAAAATTAATTCCTTTTGTCCAGCACACCATCTCTGTGGGCGGGCAGCTATTTACAATGTCTTGGGTTAGTCAAAGGTTTTCTTTCATCTTTAGATCATGTTGAAGTGATTATATCACAGGCCACCCACACAGCGGAATATTATACAGCATAAAAAATAATGCCTTTAAAGAAAATTTTAATGGCTTGAGAAGAAAAAGGATTAGGATAGAGATGAAAAAAGGCCAATGTTAAAACTGCACACACGTGCGGTCATGATTCTGTGCGTGTGCATTTACTTATTTGTCCTATGAAAAGACCAGAAGGAGGTATATGGAGTGGTTGTCTCTGTGTGATGGATTTATGATAGTTTGATTAGTTTCCTATATGCATTTCCAGATTTTCTAATTTTTAAAAGTGACTATGTAAGAATTTATGATGAGAGAAATTAATATATTAATGAAAATATACTGGTTTAGGAGCACTTTGGAGACAAGGGATTAGTCTTATTTATTTCCAAATTCAAACATTCTAGAAACTGGTACTTGGAAGGCGAAAAGCATACCCGATGAATGGGAAGGAGCTCTCAGGCAGAGAATCCATAGGTTGAAGAGAGCCTCAGTTAATAAAGCAGAACACCAAGGCTAGTTTAGGTGAAGTTATTTTTTTTTTTTAAGATATATTTATTTATTTGAGAGAGAGAGAGAGGGAGAGAAGCCCAAGCAGACTCCATGCTGAGCACGGAGACCAATGCGGGGCTCCATCCCACGACCCTGAGATCATGACCTGAGCCAAAATGAAGAGTCGGAGTCTTAAAACTGAGCCACCCGGGTGCCCCAAGGTGTAGTTATAAGAAAGCAGAGATATTATTTCTTTAATAGTTGCTGTCATCTATATCCTAAAATACCAGGAGCTACCTGAGATTTGGGACCATTTTTTCATCAGTTGACAACCTTTGGGTTGTCTCTTAATTGCTTTATGGTTTTGTTTTTCTATTAATTATTATTTTTAAATTTTGGTAAATAATTATTTAATTACAATGATTTCTGAATAGAGCCTTTCCCTGATGTAACACTACTCTAAGGGGCATATAATTTAAGAGAGACTATGAATGACAAAGAAAACAAAGGGAGCATTTTTTCTTATTTTGATGAAAATTCCATTCCTTTCCTCCAGGGAGTCTTCCTTGATTACAGCAACTACTATTCTGCTTAACTGTCTTCATTACATATTGTCATTCAGCCAAACACTATGCCAAATGCATGCTTTGTTTTCCACGGATTCATGTTTGTAGTGTTCCCTACAGGCAAGGATCATTGCATAGAACTTCTCTTTTCTACTATAAAATGAAAGCTCACTGTTGGACTTACTGCATGCAGCGTGCTTCCTCTGGGAGGGGCTCTGTTCTAAGCCCTCTGCATATGCTGGCTCATTCATCCTCTCTAAGGCTGTAGGAAGCAGGTGACTTCTCATTCCCATTCTACAGATGAGAAAGCTGGGGAGAGAAGTTAAGGACCTTGCCAGCCCCACACAGCTCATTAAGGGTGAAGCTTTGCTGCAAAGTCCCTGTGCCCAATCACAAGGTCATACAGCCTCTTTAATAATATTAGTGAGTGCTTAGTCACTGTGTGTCAATTGCTTAAAAAGATGGCCCAGATATCTTTGCCATTCCAAAATCATCTTAGACCGTAAATGGAGAAGAATGATAGTATCTGATAAATCTGATAGAAAAGTCTGAAAGCTTGATCCTACTTTAAGTGGCAAGTCCCTACAAATGAAATTTTGGTTACTGTTGGAATGACTCAAGGAAACATGAGAGGTCGTACCTTTGGGATGATGGTGTCTATGTAGATACGTAAAAAAAACAAACAAACAAACCAAAAACACGCCTTCTTACGCTATTGGGAGAAATAAACATTTCTGTCCACTTTCTTAATTCTGCATTTTGTTTTGGTTCTTAGTTTGCATACTCAGCAGATTTCTGAGGAATGGAGACAAACAGTAAAGACAACCTCTAACTATGTTTGAATGGGAGGTATGGTACAGAGTTCGCCCTGGCTCGGAGCTCCTGAGAACAGAGCAGTCAGTATGTTTACAAAGTGGGGCCCGTGTAGTCGGGTAATAACCCCGAGGACCAGAACCTGATCTGGGGAAGGCGGGCTGCACTTCTTTCCTTCAGCTGTGCCCCACCTCACATGTGTGCTCTGGGTCTAATCATTTTCCTTCTCTCTGCTTGAGTTTTCTTATCTGTCATTTGGGGAATTAATAACCGGCTTTTCCTTGGAAAGTGTTTTGAAACCCTTCCCTGAAAGGTGTCGGTTGTCCCTGTTGTTATTAATATTACCGTATCACCATGACAGGCCGGTCCCCTGGCTTAGGGATGGAAAAAGTGAGCCGACCTGCCTGACGTTATTGTAACCCTATGAGCCAGCCAGCTTTCTTTTATATCTGACCCTGACAGCCTCGTGCTACCCGATGAAGCTCAGCCCTTTGACAGCTGACCCCGAGTCGTCCAGTTCAGAGCACAAGTGGGCCCTGCGGACCTAACACTTTGAGCGCTCTTGGAATGGTCCAGCTGGGGTAGGTCCAGGATCTTCCCGTGCCAAATGGAAAATGAAGTCTGCGTCGGTCCTCGGGAAGCTCAGCATGGGGGAGTGGAGCCCTCTGTTCCTACCTTCCTCCCGAAATTCAGATTCAGTCTGAGCTGCTGGGTTCTTTATTGCTCCCCACTAATCACAGACATTTCCAAAGCCCGTGTACTCTGCCTCTTGGCTTTCAACTCTTTGGCCACAGTGGAAACTTTATATTTTTGTGTCTGCTTGGCCGAAATCTACTCCTCCGGGAGAGGAAAGACTCATTGCTCTTGGGTGATTTCACCTCCTCTCATTATTCTTATTACTTTTTTTCCACATTCACAGAGGGTTTTTGATAGAAGCTAAAGGAACAAACCTGCCTCCTGGGTGCATCCATCAGGAGAAGGGCAGACTCCAGTGGCACCTGCCTGTTCATAATCTCCCGGGCCTGTTTCTGTTTTAATTTTCCTGAAGATTAAAGTGGATGTAGTGCAGAAAACAATAGCAGGATAACTGTGTAATCCTCTTGATTCCCACGCGAGTTATTCGCGAGCGTGCATTTGGAGCTGTATGTAAGAATCTACAGTCCTTATACCCGTGGGTAAACAAAAGATCCCACAGTCTGTTGCCTATCCCTGGGGAATTAAAAACAAATGTATAGACTATAATATTCCCAGAGATTAAGTTATTTGAAAGGCATTTTATTTTATCATCATGCAAATACATCTGTTCTTGTTTTTCCAGGCTGGTAACCAGATCTCAAATGGCCAGTCAATAATCTCTCTTTTCCTTTCTTTCTCATCCCTCTCCCCTGATCTCTCTTACCCTTTGCTCTTTGATGCGTAGACAGGATGGGTGGGTAATCGGGCACCGGTGAGCCACAGTGACTGAGGGTCATTTTTCATTTATGATTTCTTCTGAGGCTTTTACTTTTCTTGACTTTACCTGGTTAAAGAAAGGGGAGGGAAAGAGGTTGATGAGAAGGTCAGTCTATTGTGTTTCCTCTAGATTCTGTGTATTTGCCCTCCCTGAGTCTGTTTACCCTCTGACTCACTTGAAATGCTGCACATTCTTCTATGAAACCTAGCTTTGAGCAGCCACCTTTTGGGAATGGGGGAGGCACATTGAGTTCCAGGATATGAATAGTAAAAGAAGTAGGGGATTTTCTTTAAATCACCCAAAGCCTAGGAGAAGATAACTCCCTTAATTAGTGGTGTCCAATTCTGTAGTTTTTCTTCTAAGTCAACTAAGATCGTTATGCACAATATATGGAAGCATTGTTCTTTGACACTTTTAAAGCTCACATGTCATAGTGGGTCCATGTCTGGTTTCCTGAATGGAAGTGGACACCATGAATGTTAAGTACCGTCTTTATTTGCATAAATATCCTAACTGGGAGAATCAGATGTTACAAGGGGCAAGAAGAGTTACCCTGATTATGGGAATTCCAGTAAAATTATATTTAAAGGTTTGGATTAAAAGGGCATTTATTTAAGAACACCTTAGTATATTTGTCATGAATCTATATTGCAACCTAAGGCAGAATATTAGTAATTCATAAAATATATCTATCCGCACATTGGAAAATTAGAGATTAATATATGGTTTATTTTTAAAGGGTAATCAAGTGATATTCTGAGATTTTAAGTTAAGGCATCAGCGTTTGCAAACATTGATTAAATCTGCCTAAAAATATGTGATGGATGAAATTCATACACAAGAAAAATTCAAACATCTTTGTAACAGGTACTAAGCAAACTTTTATAATGAGTTTGAAAGGTATTATTAATTATGAGTAGTCAGAGATTTCTAGGTAAGTCATCACTCACCAAAAAGAAAGTTTTTGTGTTTCCAAGACAAAACTTCTTTCACTCATTTAGTAAGTCATATAATCTATGTTACTTCATTGTAAAATAATCCAGAATTTGACTGTTTAAAAAATCATTAACCCAATCTAATCTCTCCAGAGTCAGGAAGGCCTGAGTAGGACTGACGTTTCACTCAATCAGTTTCTTGCTGTTTATGCTGGATTCTGGCTCTCCATGGCATTTTGCTGGGTAATCTCGCCAAAGGGCTATGCTATAAATCTAAGTGTATTTCCCTTCTGTGCTGGAGCCACATGAAACCAAAGGACATCTGTGTCAGAACATGGCTTTTGTTCCGTTTTTGAACATTGAAGCCAAAGTTCGTATTGAATCATTCTTTTTCAGTTCAACGATGTACTGGAATCTTTATGTACTTTATATTTACATTCTTCATAAGGAAGAATATATGGGATTATAATAAATGAGTGGAAGTTTCTAATTGCTTTCCCCTGCCATAAACAGGGTTTTGTGTGCAGCCCTTAGCCTTGGCTAAGTTAAAGTTAAAGCAGTTGAAAGCAGTGGTTCTTGATGTTGGGGATGGAGAATGAAGTAGGAAAAATGGTGTATCAGAAATCTCTGGGAAGGAAGTTTGAATTGGGTGTTGGGTTTCAGAAAATATGCTTGCCTACTTGAGAATTGATTCCATAGTGAAACTCTGTCACTAATGGGATTATACTGGGTGAAAGCGATAGGCTTGAAGCCATTGATTTCAAGTATTTGTAGCAGAGTGGTCAATTTCAGTGAATGCAAAGACCTCTCCCTCCTAGGGGGGCTGTTTTCATGAGTTGATATGCAATGAGGAGTGTGTGTATGTGTGTGTGTGCTTGATGGAAGCTGAGAGAGAGGATGGTGCTATTCTTTTACTCCAAATGATAGGAAAGACAGGAAACCGAAGAACAGGATGGTGTCTGTTTCCTGTCCTGTACTTAGAGCAATCCTGACTCTGATACTCACATGGGAGGTGCCTTTAGGGAGTCTCAGAATATTTGGAGACACCTCACTGGTGGTCTGAGATCCTATAATATTCAGGTCTCAGAGGAAACTCTGTGAAATTCAGATATTATAGTTAACATTTCATTTTCTCACAGGCCCGTGAGAACTTGAGAAGATTGGGGTAAATTCTTTTTTTTTAACTTTACAATAATGGTTATGTATACTAGTTATTCAAAACTCTGTGCAAATGTCATAGTCAGAAGGTTGAACTTTAGACAAGAGAACTATTGGCATCAAGAAGATATAAAAACCCTGATTTTTTTTAATGAAAAAGAAGTTTTCCAGCAAAATGACACATTCTGAGAAACTTTTCAAGTGTGGATTATAGCCAGTAAGTATTTCAAGCCCTTAGATAAAAACTAATGACTGAGATTGTTCCTGACTCCAACAGTTTAGTGACAAGTCCTTCTAACTCTCTGTACCGGTCTCCCCATCAGTGGAAGAAGGTTAATATTCATTGTTCTACATACTTCGGGAAAAGTGCCTTATTAATGTTTTATTTTTATTTCTTAATCCAGCGATTAAAGTAAGGCAAAGCTTATCTGTGAATCTAATTTATCAGGAAACTAAGAAACCAAATTTCAGAAAATCATCAGAGCATTTCCAATGTTATGACAAAATTCTTACAGGAATCCCTGCCCCCACACTCCCCCAGGACCCCCTTTCCCCCACAAAACCCCTTGATACCATCAAACTTACTGCATGCTATTTATTATAATTTCTTTTTTGTTAGTAGATATTAATATTTCTGTATCTAAAACTTCTGAATGTGAATGAAGTGAGAAAATTCCTGGACTGCAGCATGAGGTTGGGGGTGCGGGAGGGCCCAAACAGAATCTAGCAATCTTGCAGAGTTGAGGAGATAGATGCTAGAGTTGAGAAGATTAAGGAGTCTAGAATTTGTGAAGCATGGTATTGGGAGTAGGGAGCTACACAGAGAAAGAGGTCCTGAAATGTGCGTAAGGGTCCCACCGAAACTGGTTGAATATATTTTGCAAATGCATAGGGTGATACCACACCATGCCAGATGAGAACAATTTCCAAGGAAACAACTATTACTTGGGGCTGTAAGACAAAAATTCTGGAGGTCATGCAGAACTGGGAAATTTTTTTGTGTGTTTCCTCAAACTCAAGTCAGGGTGAAGATACCTGGAGCATTCAGGAAATATCTTAGAAGGGTATAACTTGGAAATGGTGCCAACTTGGAGCTAAAATAAAACGACCCAGACATGCTCTAAAAAAGAGTTTAAAATCATGTAACAAGTGGATCAAACCAGGCCACGATTAACTTAATTACCTGCTGAGAAAATTTCAACACTCTTTAAAGAAATACAACAAAATCCATTGCTCGAAACCAGAAACATCTAAATGGATATCTTCCAATTAAAAAAAAATAATTAGACATTTGAAGAAACAGAAAAATATAACATATTATAACCATAAAAGAATAAGTCAATAAAAACAGATCTGGTAATGATAAAATGAAGAAATCAACAGAAAAGGAAATATGCCCCATATGCACAAGATGAGAGGAAATCATAGACATGATAAGAGAAATGGAAGATACGAAAAAATGCAAACATAATTTATAGAGATGAAAAATTCAATATCTGAATTGAAAAATACACTGAATGGTAATTATGACAGATTTGACATTTGGAACAAAAATATCAGTGAAATTGAATGTATTGTAACTGGAAAAATCCAAAATAATGTATGGTGGATTAAAAAGTAATTAAAGCCTCAGCGACCCATTGGACAGTATCCAGTGTTATAACATGTGTTTAACTGGAGGCCAAAGTGGTGACTCAAATACTATATGAAGAAATGATAATTTTTTCCCAAAATTTATGAAAATGATAAAGCCACATATGTCAGAAATTCAGTAAACCTAAAGCAGATTAAATATTTTAAAGATACAGACAAATGCACATCATAATAAGATTCTAGAAAATTAGTGATAAATATAAAATATTAAAACCAGTAAGGAATGTCACTTTATGTAGGGAGAGCGGAAAAAAAAATCACAGCAGATGTCTATCGGAAACTGTTAATGAAATGACAGTTTTAGGGTGCTAAAAGAAAAAATAGATATATAAATGTCAAATTAGTATTCCATACCCAATGTAAATATCTATAAATGATAGATATTTTTCAGACCAGCATTACAAGAAATGCTGGAGGAAGTTCTTTTCACTGAAGAACTTGACACTAAATAAAAATTCAGATCTATACAAATAAGAAAATCAAGAATGGTAAATATGTGGGTAAATATAAATTTCTTTTAAAAATACTGTCCAGAGGGGCACCTGGGCGGTTCAGTCAATTAAGCAGCTGGCTCTTGATTTCAGTTCAGGTCATGATCTCAGAGTCCTGGGATTGAGCCCTGTGTCAGGCTCTGCACTCAGTGGGAAGATTGTTTCAGGATTCTCTCTTCCTCTGCCCCTCCCCCCACTTGCTGGCTCTCTTTCTCTCTAAGATAAATAAATAAATCTTCAAAAAATAAAAACTATAAATAAATAAATAAATAAAAATACTGTCTAGAGCAAAAGTGATGACAGTCTATTATGGGATCTATAACTTAAAGAATGGCAGGGGGCTGAAATAGACTATATTGTTATAAGGTTTTTAAGTTGTGTGTTAGTGATATAATGTTTTAAGATACATTATGATAGGGGTGCCTGGGTGGGGCAGTCAGTTAAGTGTCTGACTCTTGGTTCCAGTTTAGGTTGTGTCTCAGGGTTGTGAGATTGAGCCCCATGATGGGAGTCTGCTTAAGACTCTCTCTGCCCCTGCCCCTGCATTCTTTCTCTCTCTCTCTCTCTGTAAAATAAATAAATAAATCTTTTAAAAAATTAAGATAGATTATGATAAAGATGTATATTGTAAGTACTAAAGCAATCACTCAGAATTAAAGCAATAGATTTAATAAGTCAATAGAGGAGGTAAGATGGAATAATAATAATAAGCTCAATTAATTTAAAAGAACACAGAAAAAAGAAACAATGAATATATGGCACAGGTTGAAGACAGATAGTAGTGTGGTAGATTTACATTAAACTATATTGATAATCTTATTACATAAAATGGTTTAAAATGTCCAGTTTGGGGATAGAGAAGCAAGCAAGTCCCTACATTATGCAGTCTAGAAGAAACCCACCATAAATATAAATATAGATGGGTTAAAGTAAAAAGATAGACAAAGAGGACCATCCAAACACTAATCAAAAATAATCTAGAGTGGCTATATTAATATCAGACAAAATAGATTTCATATTAAGAAAAATTACCAGTGATAAAGAGTCATTTCCTAAGGATGAAGGAATCTCATTGAGAAGTTTTAACAATCCTAAATGTGCATGCAATATCCAATATATGAAAAATAGCTGAAAAAACTGAAAGAATAAACAAACTAAAATTTAAAGTCACAGATGTCAATACTCTTATTTCATTAATCGACAGAAGAAGTAGACAAAATTTAGAAAAATACAGAACAGTTGAACAGCACTTTAACCAGATTGCCCTAATTGACATTTATAGATTAGGCCACTGAATGGTAACAGAATACCCATACTTTTTTCTTTTTTAAAAGATTTATTTATTTATTTTTTAATTAATTAATTAATTAATTTATTTATTTTAGAGAGAGAGAGTGTGTGCACACGAGCAGGGAGAGGGGCAGAGGGAGAGAATATTTCAAGCAGACTCCCCACTGAGTGTGAAGCCTGACGTGGGGCTTGATCCCATGAGATAATGACCTGAGCTGAGATCAAGAGTCGGTTGCTCAACTAACTGAGTCACCCATTTGCCCCCAGAATACACATACTTTTAAAGCACACATGGAACATTCATCAAATGGGTTATATTCTGATCATTTAAAAATTCAAAATAGTTGAAATATTAAAATATCATCATTTATATTCTCCAACCGCAACAGAATTAGATTAGAAACAAAAAACCAGAAATATGTCCACAAAATCTCTCAAATTTTGGAAATTAGCAACACTCTTATCACATAGATTGATGAAAAAATTACAAAATCACTGAACTGCATGAAAACAAAAACACAAAATGTCAAAATTTGTGAAATGAAATTCTCATAGAAGAAAAGAAAATGTCTAAAATTAATAATTTAATTAAGCTTTTACCTTAAGGGGAAAAAAATATCAACTTAAGCTTGAAGTAAGAACTAGGAAGGAAGTAATAAAGATAAATGCAGGGAAAAAATAAAGATAAATGCAGGAATTGGTGAAATAGAGTATAGACAAAAAAATTAAAGAAAAAATCTGGTTCTCTACAGAAATTAATAAAATTGCTAAATGCATAGCAAGACTAATATGGAAAAAGGGAAGAAACACAAATTACCAATATCAGAAATGGAGGTAAGAGCCTAAGTATAGATCATACAAATGGTAAAAAAAGAAGGAAAGGTTATAAACCAGTTTACACCCATTGTGACAAGTGCAATGAAACAAACTCCTTGAAAGACAAACACAAAGAGAGAGAAAGCTTACCCACAAAGAAATACATAACAGGGATAGATTTGTATCATTGAATTTGTCATGATAGTTATTCTCACAAAGAAAATCTAGGTACAGTTGGCTTTACTGGTAAAGTCATCAAAAATTAAAAAAAAAAACATAATAGCAATAGCATACAAAGTCCTCCAGAATACTGACCAACAAAAATGATACTTCTTGATTCATTTTTTTAGACGGGCATTATCCTGATACAAATACATTACAGAAAAGTTGCAGACATGATCATAGCTACAAAAATCCTTAACAAAATAGCAAATCCAATTCAGCAATATGTAAAAAGGATAATACCTATCACCCCTTGAAGCTTATCCCAGTAATGCAAAGTTGGTTTAACAGTTTTAAAAAATCATTCAATATAATTCACCACATTGTCAAACATAGATGAGGAACCATGCAATCATCTCAAGGAAGGAAAAACAAAACAGTACAATAATCCAATCTTTGAGAAGAGTCAACTCTTTCAGGGTAAAAAATCTCAGCAACCTAGGAATCCAAGGACATTTCCTCCACACGACACAGATCACCTCCATGTCACTGCAGCTAACCTCATGCTTAATGGCAAAAGATTCAGTATGTTTTCTCTAAGAAGGAGGATAGGACAAGATTGTGCACACCAACTATTTCTATTTAACATTGTAGTGATAGTCCTAGACAGTGCAATGTAGGTTGGAAAGGAAAAAAAAAAACAACCATAGGCAGATTGTGGGGGGGAGGAGGAAGAAGTGAAATTCTCAATATCTTAGACAAAATGACCACTTATTTAGAGAATAATAAAATTACTAGAATAATCAGTGAGTTTAGTAAGGTTGCAGGGTATAAAGTCAATATACAAAAGTGATTGCATTTCTTTATATTAATAGCAAATAATTTTTGAAATTAAAAAGATAACACCATTTACAGTGTACACAATAGAGAGAGGAAATATAACTAAACATGTAAAACCTGTTACACTGACAACAATAAAACTTTGATGAGAAAAATTAAAGATTATCTAAGTGAGTAGAAAGATATACCATGACTATCAATCAGAAGACTCAATGTTTTTAAGATGCCAATTCTTTGTTTTTTAAAAGATTTATTTTATTTGTTTGAGAGTGGGGGAGGGGCAGAGAGAGAGAATCTTCAAGCAGATTCCCCCCTGAACGAGGAGCCCCACATGGAGCTAGATCTCAGGACCCATAAGATCATGACTGAGTCGAAACCAAGAGGCAGACGCTTAACTGACTGAGCCACCCAGGTGCCCCTAAGATGCCAATTATTCACAAATTGATCTATCAATTCAGGGAAATTCTAACAAAAAATATCTTAGCAAGCTTTTTTGCAGAAATTGACAAGCTGTTTCTACAATTTACATAAAAATGCAAAGAGCCCAGCATAGCCAAAATGATGAGGCAAAACAAAAACAAAACAAAACTGAAGGGCTTAAACTACTTGATTTCAAGAATTGCTATGGACCTACAAAAATTAAGACGGTATAAGGATTGGTATATGAATTAACGGAATAAAGCAGAGAATCCAGAGAGAGATCACCACACACACACTCAATTGCCAAAGTAATTTGATAGAAGAGTCTTTTCATCAAATGATGCTGGAACAAAATGTGCATCCATAGGGGAAAATGAACCTCAAACCCTACCTCACACTATATACAAAAACTCGATATGGATCATAGAGCTAAACATATGTGCCAAAACTATACACTACTGGAAGAAATCAGGGAAAAAATTATATGACCTTGAGTTAAAGATTTTTTAGAACACAGAAAAGAATCATAGATTTAAATGTAAAAACTAGAACCATAAAACTTCTAGAAGGAGATCTTTGTGACCTGGGGTATATACAAGATTTCTTAGATCCTACACAAAGAGCTTGTGCCATAAAAGAAAAACAGGGTAAGTTGAACTTCATCAAATTAAATTTTGCTCTCCAATGTACACCATTAAGGAGATGAAAATGCCAGCCACAGAATGGGAGAAAATATTTGCAAAACATTTATCTGACAAAGGGCTTGAATCCAGAGTATATAAAGAGTACTTACAATTCAATAACTAAAAATCTAACAACCAACTAGAAAAAAACAAGCAAAAGACTTAAATACTTCACCAAAAAAGATATATGAATGGTCAGTAAACACAAGATACTTTGCATGATCAGTCAGTAGTGAAATGCAAATTGGAACTACGATGAGATACCTCTACACACACTCTGGGACAACTGAAATGAAAAAGACTGAAAATACCATGTGCTTCTGCTGATAGCAACTGGCAATATCACACATTGCTGATCATAATGTCAAATGATACACTCACTTAGGAAAATATTTAGAAGTTTGCTATCAGGTTAAATCGCCTCAATAAGTCTAATCGTAAAAAAGTTTTCTGAACCAGAGTTCAGCATACTATGCATTTATATACTCATGCATTTATTCGCTTAATTAATGTGAGCAAGGGTCTGGTGATGGGGGCCACTGGTAACCGCAACATTGTAAGCACAACCTGGTGCTGAAATTGCTTACAGTATGGTTGAGGTGACAACGGGGCTAATCCAATATGGTGTCCACCACGGGACCATGTAGGAAGACTGTTGACAGCAGATTTGTGGGATGAGGGAAAGCTTTTCAGAGGTCATGATAGCCAAGTGGAAACCTGAAGACCTTCTAAATACTGTTCCATACGGCTCCTGTCTTTTTATGCTTCAGCCCATGTAGCTTTTAAAATTTGTGCCTGGTGGCCCCCAAAGCCAAGGGATCAGAACTGTACCACAAAATGATGTCCTCCCTAGTGAGATGAAGATGGGGAAATGGACAATATGAATCGTGAGCTTCATCGCTGGACATATTTGAGCCTTGACCACCCCATCTTCTTCGTATGTGTATGCTTAACAATCCATAGAATAATTGAGTTAAGCAGAGAAGCACCGTATGAATTATCTGTTGCATGAATAATGAGACAATTGCTAGGGACCGTGGGAATCAGGAGCCAAATGCAGTGGTACTGGGGCAGAGTGGGTTATCTGGGGTGCTGGGTCTGTGAGTGAGTGAGGCCTCCCTGGTCTGAGGAGATGGCTGTTGAGTGCTAGATTCTCAGGTAAAATTTGGGGTGACTCACCTCTGCTCTTACTATGTGTATTGTTCTCCTCAAACACTAAGCCTGGAGGAAAGCTTTCTAACACTTCTAAAGCTATATCATGGTAGAGAAAGCCCAGAGCTCTCTATACTATTCTTAATCCACCTTATCAGCCCGAAGATTCCTTGATATATAGATGTATATTTTTTTTCTAAGAATGCAGGACATGTTTATTATTTTAAACAATTTGGTTCATAGAATCAAATGACAGCAGTGCTCTTATTCACAGCAATTGATGTAAAAATGAATCTCTGGCCGTAGTAATTTGAGATCTTAATGTTATTCAGATTGTGTTAACAGAGAAAAAAATGCATTATTTGTTTCCTAAGGAAAAAAAAATTAACTGAATTTTATATCTTCAAAACTGGTTAAGTAACCTAAGATAAGTGAGGTCATAGAAATGAAGACAGGGATTTGGTGTTCTTCTCTTTTTTTCATAAAATATAAATATTTTTCTGTTCTCTACCTGTCACAGTTTCCTTAATAATTTATTTTTTTCTTCCCATCTTTCTTAACTCATGCTTTCTGTCCCCCCTTTTGCTTTGTTCATATTTCTTAGCTTGTGGAGTTTACATGGTTCCTGCTTGAATCAGTGGTTCTCAAACTTGAGTGTGAATCAGAATCGCCTAAAGGTTTGGTTAGCACAGACTGCAACAGACTGCTAGGCTAGGATTCTAGAGTCTCTGATTCAGTGGGGAGAGAGGAGGGATGTGTGTGATAATTTGCATTTGTCATAAGTTCCCAGGTGATGCTAACATTACTCTTCCTGGGTCCACACTTTGAGAAACACTGACTTATAAATCACCTGTCTGGTAGCAGCCAAAGGAGATTGTAAGTGGTCTAGAATGGGCTAAAATGGAACTTGAGTGGTCTGGAAGCCTCACTGCGTGAAAACCGTGCAATAAATCTATATTCTCATGTTAATTGCTGATACTGTTTTTAACCTTAAGATTGGAGATATTTTAAAATCTTTTCGTAGCTGTTCCAGTTGGTTATAAATTCAGAAAGTGTGTACTTTTGAAATTGTTATCATTCATTGTTGCCTCTTCCCTCTGGTAAGTTTTTTTTTCCTTGATTTACATAATCACCTTGTAAATTTTAAGCCTTTGCTGAGTATTTTCTAGTAAAAACATCACAAAATAGATCATATCTTATTACATGGTTCTGACAACTGAAGAAAATGAGAAAGAAGATGTCTGTGTTTAATGGGTCAACAATAGAAGAGTAATTGGTTAACATCAATGAAAAGATGTCCATACTGTCTGTATGCTTTGCATTTGACAGGCTTGGCAGTTACACCCTTTCCGTAGGTTTTGCCAGAGCTAAACATAACAAAATTAATCAATAAAAACCCTGTGAAAAGCCAGAAACTTCTCTTAGAATTTTCATTAGGTTTCAGAAAAGTACGTTTCTTCTATTATTTTGTTCATAACCTTTCTTCATTTGACTTTCCTAAATTTAATTATGTTTGTGGATTTGCCACCCGGTCTTGCTTTTTTTTTTTTTTCCCCCCTCCCCTCTGTCCTTCACAGTAAAGTTCGTTTTTCTCTTTCTTGAAACTCATTTTAAGCTTCCAAGTTACTTTTTACTCCTGTGGACTCTTAGTTTTGTACCTGAAGGGAGTATTGTGTATTTTGTATGGTGCATTGACAGCTGGAAACAATAGAGTCCCTATTAGCCAATTAAACCTGGCAAGATACGGACTGTTGCCCAAGCTCTAGGACCGTTTGATCCAGATATGTGGTGCGTACCCCTTGAACTTAAGAAAATTCTCTGCTTCTTACCCAGCTGTCCCATTGTTTGTGTTGAATGGGGCAGGGGACATACATGGTAGGGAACATGGCTGAACGAGAGAAATCTTTTGAAGAAATGTAAGATGCTCACCCAGAATCTTAGGAAACTTCGCTTACCATGAAAGAGTAAACCCACTCAGACAATTATGGTTTGCTCTTTATTCTCAAAATGCTTTTAGATTCTTTGTTCACCTAAAATTCAGGTCACCTACTGGAGAGGACCGTGTTACAAATACTTGAATGTGTTTGACTGTGTGCTTAGGAAAAGGTGGTCAGTGCATACCGACCATACCAGCAAACACATTACGCCTCGGGGCTCTCTTCTGAGCCCTTCAGGAGAGTCAATGGGAGCTTTGTGTAAACAGGTAGGGAAGAACTGGGCTCATTGTGTTTCCTTCTTTGCCTGCAGTCACCTGCCTTTGGATTTTAATCTCCTGAACTAAACCTTTCGGAGTCCTTATGGTTTCATTATATCCTCATTCTACTCATTCTTCTTCCTTGGGATACCTTGGTAATTGAGAGAGTTGCAATGGGTAAATGTGCCTGCTCCCAGATAAAGTATGGAGGGATTAATAAATTGTGCCCAAGACTGGCATTGTTCAGGGGCTAGCAGATGTTCCGAGATTAGTAATTTGAAGAAAATTAGAGAGAAAGGATGGAGAAGAGTTAGTGACTGTAATGTGGAGGGGATCTTATTATCGCTTTGGTAGAAGGTAATGAGGCCGAAGAGCTTTTTTCCATTTAATCAATCCAGGATGTTTTAGATTCATGTTGCCTAAAGACATTGTTTTCTTAGAGACTTCTTCATGTTCAGAAATCTTCGTGTGGACTTTTTTCCTTCACTCTGAGAATTTTTTTTCTTTTTCATCTTCTTTTCTGTCTTCCTTTTCTTTCTCCACAACCCTCCCCCCCCCCGCCCCCGCCCTTGTGATGAGGAAGTTTTGTTTGGCCTGGAGTAAATGAAACTCAGAGCCCAAAAGGCTCAGTTAAACTGAGCTTGAAACTGAAAACCCATGATGCTCTGGTGAGCACTGAGCAAAAAGGGGAATATTTGCTGTGTTTCACCCCAGTGGAATCGTCTGACTTTTCTGTTTCTACTTCCTCTTTGCCTTCAGACCTGGAAGAAACAAGTTATGAATGTAGAAAACGAGCCCTTCCAAGAGATTAAATTCTTATAAACTGGAACTCTTTCATGACGGATGCAGTGATTCATATTAAACTAATGTTGGTTGTGAGCAAACCCGATTGACCTAGTTGCAATGAAATGCCTTGCAGACATGTCCGCTTCCAACTGGCTGTCACACCACCACCAAGCTGGCTAGGGACAGTCATCAGACCCGTGCCAGTTGGCAGCTTTGACGGCAAGGCCATAGATCAAATGGGGATGAAGAAAGCATCACTCCCCCTCTTACGCGCTAGACCGGTCCTATGCTCACTTCAGGATTGGGATAGCCCAGCGCAGGCTCTAGATAAATCAGTGAAACTCCTACTAGAGGCACCTGCGTAAGAATTTCAGTGCAATTGAATCATTATACCTGTCATCCCCCTGCGATAAATTAGTTGCCATGTCAATGTGAAGCCTGATAGAAGATTCTGGCTGAAGGTAGGACATTGAAATGGCAGCGTTTTCTTCCTTGTAAGCTAAGATGGGTCTGCAGAAGAAATGTATTAGGGGAAGAGTTTGAAGACTGTCTGGCATTTAAACATTTGCCTCTGCCTAGTGGTTTGGTTCACTCCTTATCACAAAGCTTGGTAATGACATTTTGTACGTCCTTTGATGCTCCAAGACTGACAGGACTGTGTTTAAGGGGAAAGAATGAAAAACTCCCAACAATACTTGAATTTGGCTCCCTCGGCTGCCTGCGTTATGACATCTTTGATCACAGTAGTAATCTCATAGAATAATGCTGGACAACATAACAATAAACTGCTTTTATCTGCCCCCCCCCCTTTTGAGCTTAGCAATTTCCCTCATAGGGAACATTTTTCTGTAGACACCATCTACATTTTCTTTCGTGTGTCTTTCCTTGGGGAAAAGAATTGGATAAATGAATAAGTTTTTGCATCTATTTGGTATTTTAGATTCCAGTGAAGAAGATAAACATTCATATTTTCAAGGCTTTCCTTGGTTCTAAACATTTACTTTTATCACATGCACATAATTATCTTCATAGTATTCTTCTGAAGAGGGCCTAACTATATGCCAAATACGGGAAGTGAGCACAGGCCTTTGAGAGAACAAGAGAAGACAGAGTTGCGATGACATTGTTTACGCTACCTGAAAGATTTTAGGCCAAGTTTGTATACATGCAGTGTTGGTGGGTTACCAATGCTGCTGTTTTTACTGTAGTTATGAAGGTGACCTTGTTCATACAGGAAGGATGCTGCTTTGTTTCCCTACTTCTTGAACCAGAAGAGAAGCTCTTGTTCTTTGTGAATGTCCTGTGTTCTCAGGAAGAGGGAAAGTAGCATTCAACACTAAAGCTGGCCATTGGGATTCTCACATTCTTAGACCAGGGTGAGGAATTCATTCCCTGCAAGGTGAATGAGCTACACAATAATAATAGCAATAACATATGTCAAAGTTTCCTGTTAAAATAAAGTGAGTGTAATTGATTTTTTTTCCCATTTGGACATTTGATGCTTTGACCCATTTGGCATCTGTTGAAATAGCTTAAAATGCTGTATGTCTTAGATGCTTTAAATATGTCATCTTACAGGTTCTAGTAACAACTCTTGAGGAAAATGCTGTTATTCTTCCTATTTGTGTGAGGAAACAGAAGCATCAAAAGTTAATTAATTTCTTCTAAGTTGACCAGTTAATTAATGGTTGAGCACAAGAGCCAATCCAAGGGAATCTGGCTTAAAAATTCTTGTTTTGAAAGGTTATACTTCAGTGTTAGAGATGGGAATGTGTCTCTGGTTAGAGATGTGAATTATTACTTCTTTGCAGACAAACCAGTGCAATGGTTGTTTCTTCTTGTAGGTAACTGTCTACTGACCTTGAAATTACAACAATCCATGTTATTTCAATGATTAGTACATTTTCTTTTGGATCCTTCTCTGGGTGGTAGCATTCACATTAGAGAAACATGAAAGAAGACTCTACTATTAGGTTTCTGCCCCAGTTCTTATCTTAGGACCTAGTTTTGATATCAAGATGACCAGAAAGCAGCTTGCAATGGGACCCCTGCGAGAGACCAATTTTCCTGGAGAGTTAAGAGTGGTTTCTTTATATAGATCTTTGTACTAAAGCTTCTCAAATAATTAGCAGGCATTTCTTACCTACTGGGTACTTAGCCTTCTGCTGAATTTGTAGTTTCTTAAAAGCTTTGGTATCCAAAGATCCAAAGACCACCCAGCCACCACCTAGAAGAATGTTACAAATGAAAGTTCTTTTTCCCGGGGTGCCTGGGTGGCTCAGTCCCTAAGCATCTGCCTCCGGCTCAGGTCACAGTTCCAGGGTCCTGGGATGGAGCCCCATATCGGGCTCCCTGCTTCCGCAGGAAGCCTGCTTCTCCCTCTCCCACTCCCCCTGGTTGTGTTCCTGCTCTTGCTATCTCTCTCTGTCAAATAAATAATTAAAATCTTAAAAAGAAAAAAAGAAATTCTTGTTCCCAATTCCCTGAGTCTACATTTGAAAAAGACCCTTCAGTGAGGGGTGCCTGGGTGGCTCAGTTGATTAAGCGTCTGACTCTTGATTTTGGCTCAGGTCATGATCTTGGGGTCATGGGATCCAGCCCTGCATTGGGCTCCATGCTTGGCAGGAAGTCTGCTTGGGATTTTCTCCCTCTCCCTCTTCCCCTCCTCCCCCCCCACCCCCCCCTCAAATAAATACTTCTTTAAAGAAAAAAGACCCTCATGATTCATACGCACAGTAAAGTATGAGAAGCTCTGCTTTAAAGAACAGGAGTGTCTACCCTGCCAGAATGTGATCCAAAAACCCAGATCCTGCCTCTGTCAAATATTGGCTGTGTAAGCACAGGCAAGTCATGTAGATTCTGTGAGCCTCAGGGTCTGCATCTGTAAAAGAGGAAATAATCAACAGCCTAGTGTTGTTTAAGGATGGAGGCAGGGCAAGATGTCCATCAACAGATGAATGGATAAAGAAGATGTGGTACATATATACAATGGAATATTATGCAGCCATCAAAAGGAATGAGATCTTGCCATTTGCAACGACGTGGATGGAACTGGAGGGTATTATGCTGAGCGAAATAAGTCAAAGAAAGAAAGACATGTATCATATGACCTCACTGATATGAGGAATTCTTAATCTCAGGAAACAAACTGAGGGTTGCTGGAGGGGGGGGGGGGGGGGGGGGGATGGGGTGAGTTGGTGATGGACATTGGGGAGGGTATGTGCTCTGGTAAGCGCTGTGAATTGTGCAAGACTGTTGAATCTCAGATCTGTACCTCTGAAACAACTAATGCAATATATGTTAAGAAAGAAAAAAAGAAGAAGAAGAATGTAGCAGGAGGGGAAGAATGAAGGGGGGGAAATCGGAGGGGGAGAAGAACCATGAGAGACGATGGACTCTGAAAAACAAACTGAGGGTTCTAGAGGGGAGGGGGGTGGGAGGATGGGTTAGCCTGGTGATGGGTATTGAGGAGGGCACGTTCTGCATGGAGCACTGGGTGTTATGCACAAACAATGAATCATGGAACACTATATCTAAAACTAATGATGTAATGTATGGGGATTAACATAACAATAAAAAATAAAAAAAAACAACAACAACAACAAAAAACAAACAAAAAAAAAGGATGGAGGCAGGGTACACATGGAAAGCCCTTGAAATGGTGCTGGTTTAAGTTCTTCAGTGACTCTGCTCAGCTTGTGAGTCAGGCTGACCCTGTGTGGATGGGATGCTTTATGTCAGGGTGACCCCAAGGGCAAGGACAACCCCTATGCTTTCAGTCCTGCTCGTGAGCTTCACCCGGGCAGTGTGGTGTGGGCATCAGTGGAGGAGGTAGGTGGGGTGGTAGAGGGTCACACGTGCAGAGCGGCCCCAAGCCTGGCAGCTCTGATGTCAGGGAATGTCCCAGAAGCAGGAGGGAGGTAGGCTGGGTTCAGGGAGACTTGCTTCCTTTAGCTTTGTGTATATTAGCTTTATCAGTCTATGAACACATGGGTTGTTACACATTTAGCCCAAATCTGGGGACCTGTCCAATGCCAGAACTGAAAAGGGGAAGCCTAACTGAAAACATAAGAGAGAGAAAACCCAGAAGGTGACAAGAAGGGAGTGCTGACCACACCCAAACTCTGAAAAAGCTTTGGGGATGTCAGTGTACCCACAAGAAGCCGTTTTCTATGGCAGCTCTGCCCCGCCTTCTGCCCTGTCTGGGGTTTGCAGGTGAATGCACGGATGGAATGGGGATTTTCCGATTGTCCCTGATGGGCTCAGGACACTTTTTCAGAATGCATTACAAAAACAGCACTTCCTCAGCGTCCCTCGCTGTGGTCACACTTCCTGATCAACATGGGTTTTGTTATAATAGTTTCTTTCTGTTGACAGAAATGTAGTTGGTGACCTCAGGCAGCCTGTAGCTGGAATGCCAGCCAAAGCAAACACACCCTTTGGCTCCTCCTAGCTTCAGAGGGTTGTAGCTTTTGAGTATGTGCCCTGGAAGCTTTCACTGCTATCACTGTTATGATTTCAATTTATTGTTCAGCTTTCCATAATTCTAGTAAAGATATATCATCCAAGATAGGACAAGGGTCAGCTAGGTTCACTGAAAGAGGAGAAAAATGCAGAGAGAGGGGTGAAGCTGCCAGAGGCAGAGCTCTTTACAAACAGGGGACTCCCTGACCTCCTAGATCACCTTCCCTAGATCACCTCCCCTGCAGCCCGAGTCGTTTTTCTCAGATGCTATGGGCACCAGGAGCCACGGAGCATCCAGGATGCCAACGTGATCCAGAAGGTTATTAGTGGTTATTTTCTCCACCTGGTGTTAATTCTCATCCCCAGCAAGTAAAGTCGAATGAATAAAAATAAATAGGGGTTTCAGTTTTGTTTTGTTTTGTTTTTCTTCTTTCCATATCTATATTTGACATATCCACGCATTAACGGGAACTCCTGAGGTTTTGGTGAGTGAAGTGGGTAACAGGCCATTTTACTCCCTCTGCCTGGTTACCATCTGCTTACTCATTTGTTTTTTTTTCTCTCTCTCTCCTTGTCTTTGAAATACTCTCCCTGCCTCGCTGACTGTCCCAGGCCAGAGGCCTTGCAGGTGTGTACTGGATGGAAACTTCCATCAGGGCTTGTCCATCACGTCCTACATTCCATTTCCACAGCTCTGCTTCCTCATCCTTTGCCCACGTCCTGCATATTTTATGACTTTCCTTTAACACTTGTCATCTGCCTTGGGTTGTTAAGATGGCTGGCTTCTCTGACCAAAAGGTATTGCCACTTTTTAATCTTTCTTATTTGCATCTTCATTTCAGTTGGCAGCATCATTTTGAGCTAAGGGGCTGTGAAGACAAGTTTGTAGAATTCTTTAATTCTATCACATCCCGCCCTGGTCACTGAAGGGGATGATGAGAGAGTGTGCTAGTATCTCTTTACAATCTCCCAAATGTAAGCAAATTCAATGGTATCTCATAGAAAGCCCAAACTAAAGTGGATGGAGACATCACCAAGCCTTGAAATCTTTCGTTACCGACCACCTGAGTCCTCAAACCAGCACGTCTCTTTCATACTCCATGTCTTAACTTAATGGCCTAATTTAGATGAGGAACACCAATTGCAACCCCCCCCATGACCTATGACCTCTGTCAACATGGTCAGGTATCTGTAAGTGAGGCTTCTCCTTCCAAGTCGTGGAGTGGAGAGCAGAGCAGTCAGTAGATGACCTTTCTTCACCAAAGTAGGTCTCAACCATGAACCATCAAACTGCCCCCTATGTATAACACACTAGTGAAGTTGCCAGAAGTGTATCTGCAAGGGAAGCCAGTCCAAGAACTCAGGATGGTTTCTTCCCCATGATTCCTTGGGTTGTTCTGTCACTTTGTCAGCACAGTCCTTCTGGTCTGTTCTTTGAGTGCCCATGAAAACTTATTTTCCTCTGCCAGTGGTTTTTGTTTTTGTTTTTGTTTTTTAATCTGGTAGAAAAAATCTTGATGGTGACTAGGGGCCTCAGATATAAGGATAAAAATCCATCATGGAAATCATCATTGGGTATGAGAGTTCTTTCGGGGGGAAAACGGGAAAAGACAAACAATTACAGCATAGTAGAATAACGGCTGGAGTAGGAGTGTGTATGAGATGCTTTTCCTGTAAATTTTGTTGAAGCTTTTCTGAGCTTTCTCGAAGCTCTAGGGCAGCACTGTCTGATACAACTTCCTGTGGTATGAGAATGTTACGAATCTGTGCTGCCATATGGTAGCCAGCACCCACATATGCCTACTGAGCACATATAATATGGAGAGTGCAATTGAAGGGCTGAAACTTTGTTTTGATTTAATTTTAATTTTAATTAGTTGATCCTTAAATTTCAATAGCCACATATGCGATTGGCTTGTGTATCGGACAGTACCGTTCTAGGGTGTCAGTTATGCGGAGACATTCCAGGAAGTTTATATTTACATCTAGTTTCCTGGAAGATATGAAGGGCGTGGACATACAAAGCACCCTCTTCTTCCCAGCACCACCAAAGTCACCAGTAAGAATTCTCTCAACGTTTCCTTATACTTCCTTTAGGAAATCAGCCCACAACTGAGGACGCTCTCAGATTTGTCCATATTTACCCATCTTGACATTGAAATTGCCTATTTACTTATATCTTCCCCAGTGAACTGTATAGTCTGAGAAAGGGACTATTTTTGTCTCATTCACCACTGTACACCGAGTGCAGACTACAGTGCCTACCCGAGAGGTATTTGAAAAACACCAGTTGAACAAGTAGTTTTCCACATGGATATTCATAGGATCATAAAATGTCAAAGCCAAAGGGACTTCTGTTATTGTGACACACCCCACTGCTGCCTCCTCTAAACCACTTCTTATTTCTTCCTTCTGACTGGCAAACCCCAGTGATGTTAGAATGTCCAAGCCTCCCCCTTATGACTCAGTGAAACGTGGCCTATTCTTCTCAAATCTGGGCGTAAATCCTGATTGGTATAAACAGATATGGCTGTCTGGCCCAATTCCTTTGGCAATAATTGGTTTAAAGGTGGACATATAACCCAGATCTGGTCACTAAGATGTGAGGGGTTTCTTCATGGGAGTGAGTTTTGGCAAAGATTTACTCTTAAAAGGGATATAAGAAAGAAGTGGTATGAAGCCTGGAATTTCTGCTGCCATTTTGTAAACATCGTGAAGTTAAACACTTCAGTTGACCGAAGGTAAAAATTTGGTGCAGATAGAGTCTTTGATAATGTTGAGCTGATTAATCAACCAACCCTGAAATCTGCCCAGTATCTCCACAGTTTGTTATGGGAGATAATATAGGGAAGACTCCAATTGTAAGCTTACGTGGTCACTGGCAGCATTCAGTTCTTTGCAGATTACCAGGGGTCTTCCCTTTTTGCTAGCTGAGGGCTAGAGACTGCTCTCAGCTCCTTCTTGTCTGGCCTTCTCTACCAGGCCACTCACATCTCACCTTGCTTCTTCAAAACCAGAGAGTCTCTTCACAAGATGGGTTGTTATAGTTTTATGTAAGAGAGTCACATACATCTTGTCAGCTTTGCTATATTCTACTGATTAGAAGTCTCCAGTCCTGCCCACACTCCAGGAGAGAGGATCACACACACACTTGGTCATGGGAACCACCCTCGAGTCTGTTTGCCAAACCGCCTCACTTTAAAGGTGAGGAATTAGGCCCAGAGGGATGATTTGGCTTCCCTAAGACATGGTTCCTTGGTGGAAGAACTAGGAGTAGATGCTCCATTTTTTTCTCATCTCAACCCAGTACTTCAGCCCCTAACTAGCTCTGTGACATTATCCATGTTACTTAATCTTGTTGAGCCTCAGTTTTCTGATTTCTAAGACAAGATCAATCCTGTCTATTTTTAAGAGATTGTTTTAGAAAGTTTTATATAGTGATATTTGAATGTGCCTGTCATGATTTCTGCAGATGTTAGGTGTTATAAAATATTACTTTATTCCTTCTTTCTTTTTCTACCATGTCATGTGGGCTCTCTTTTATCTCCTTAGTGAGAAGGAAGGGAGGACTAGAATGTTCGGGTGTTGTGTTTTACTTTCAAGGTTTAGAATGTAATCTGTTAGGTTGAAAATGATGGTGAGCAAAGGTTTTTTTGAACCATCTCAGGAGTAAAAACTTAGGTCCAGAGTCAAATAGGAATCCCTTCTTTAAAAGGTGCTAACATAACTCTGTCTTTGCTTTGGCCACAATCTCTGAACTTAAAGTCAAAGCAATTATATTGCTGAACTGAGCTCTGGGGACGTTATCTGCAACATTTTGGTTTTTGCTTTTTAAATCAAGGTCAACCAGCTCCAGTGGAGGGCATTTTTTGATGTCAGCTGATCGTCATAAATAGTACACCAATAACTGCTTTAAAAGGATACAGGCTCAATGGTTAATGAAAATTCTTAAAGTGCTGTTGTTATGCTGTGATTCTGGAAATGAAATTCAGAAATTTCCATGGGCTCAAGATAAGTTCACTTCATAAAGTCTGCATGAAAATTCTATTCCTTCTTCCTGACCCACACTGAATTGTTTTATAGCAGAAGGTCAACAGGGTATGCGTTCTTTCTTACTACACTATCAGACTGCTGTCCTTTGGGGACAGGAGCCTTTATACACTGGCGAACTGTCATGTGTGATATGAAAGTAATGTCTTATGATAGACTCTGACAGAGTTAAGAGCTGGACTATTGTACCCTTATTTATTAAGTTAGGCTCCTGAGGGAGACCTGTGTATTAAAAATGTTCCAACAATACTCACCGACATTTCTCCTAGGTTCTTAGTTCCATGGTGCCATTACAGTCTTTCCTGCAAATATGAATTGCTTTAGATGAAATGATTGTGTAGACTCTGCCTTGTTATTATAATAAAAAGGTAACTTTTATTGAGATCTCATTATATATGAAGCCAAGCTTTGTTCTAAGTGCTTTGCATGCATTAAGTCACTTAGCCCTCTCAAATACTCTTGACATAGGAACTGCAATCCTATGATGGATGTTTTTCTGAACAGATATAGATATGCTACTGACTTAAGTTTGCCTCTTATTTGCTCAGCAAAATGTTAAATATTATTCATGATATTGGAGGCTGGAGGTAAGTCTCTTCTTATTTTTATCTGTGCTTATCCAACACAGCATCTAACTGTTGGATTTACCCTGGCCTCTACCAAAGTAAGAGAATCAGGACATTCAGCGTCTCATAATTTATTATGGAGACAATCCCAGGTCTGTGGCGTGGGGATCATCTTACACTCCTTCTTATTTTTTTGCTTATAAATATTGTTCATTAACTATTGTGAATTTGGAATTGGAGTTAATATAAATATGCCTTATGAGTTCTAAGTGATTATCAGATATATTATTATGTGACAGATTTGCTCATTATGGGCAGATGTCTTATGCATAAGTAAAAGAAGAAAAGGGATATTTCTTAACTAAGATTTACTTGAACAGAATAATGATAATGTAAAATAAGTATACAATACTTAGTCCTAATGGTCTATGACTATTTATTAATGATTAACATATTTTAACATTCTTACTTACTTTCATGAGTTTTATAAATGGTGAATAGTTTATGCTGGCCCCCAAATCACTGTGCCTCCTTTTCTTGGCTGATTTTTGTCACATGAGAGGCACTCACTCATGGTTTCTGTATCATACCCAACTGGACCACCACTATTTTTATTGGATTACCATTAACTGGAATAGAGTTTTAATTTTTCCCCCTGAAGACTAAAACAGGATCATGTACACCTCTAATTTTGACTCTAGAACAACTACTAAACTCTGTATTTTGAAAAATTATGTTTTATTGGAGAGTGTCAACTATCAGGATGAAAAAAAACAGTAATACTCTACTTCAGTTGATGAGGGGTTTTGGGTGTGTTTTTTGGGTTTTGGGGGGATTTTTGTTGTTGTTGTTTGTTTTTGTTTTAAGCTAATAGCTATAATGGTTTAAAGTCAACCGATGGTTTTAAGTTGATGCCAAGGACTTTCTGATGTAATAGACTGGGCGAATCCCACCTGGTTTAAAGTATCTTAGCCTCATCTAGAGGCCATTAGAAACTAAAATCCAGCTTCAGAAAAATCTTTGAAGGAAATGATACTCATATTATTTTGAGAACTATTAGAAGAACCTGGATGCAGCAGAGTTTCAGCGTTACATATCAAGAACTTGATAAGTTCCTTATCCTCCTCATTGCCAGGATAACTGGGGAACATAGAACAGTGGGTTTCCTTGGAAAGTTTTATTTCTCCCATGCACATGGGAGACTGTTAGAAGTCTCTAGAGATGGACGTGATTTTTTGCTTAGCATCTTCATAGCCAATAGACAGCTGACATTTTAACTGAACAGATAGGTTCATAAGTAGTTTGGGTGCTAACATATGGTGACATTTCCAATTATAGGCCCCTACTGTAGAGTAGAACTTCTGATTTTTTTTTTTTTAATTTGCTAACACAAAACAAAACTCTCTTAATGTCCATTCCTTTTGGTGTCTGAAAGAAGATGAAAAATAATTGAAGGTGTGTTATGTAATTAAGGGAAATAATTTATTGCCTTAGACAATAAACCAAAGTATGTCATGTTTAGAAAAATAAAGGCATATGTATTGTGGGAGAGATTTGCTATCTTTTAAAGCCTTATACCTGGCTTTGCTTAGAGCTCAGATGCCTGGATCAAATTAGTATATCCTGGGAGAAATCAGCAGGGCGGATTACATTCTGGATTGAAAACTCCTACAAGAGGCTTTTTGTCTTAGAATCTAGTTTGTGCAGAGTAGGACAGCTGGGTACCCATCGCTAAGCAGATGCTTATCCAGGAAGTCAGAAACAGGCATAAGAATGTGAAGAGAATTTCATTCCAAATTTCTAATGTGTTGTTTTAATTTTGAATGTGTGACTCCATGTTTGTGCACACGTGTGTGTGTGTGTGTGTGTAAACTTTTCAAGGACTAAGTTGAGGAGGAACTTTGGAAACTTTCATGGTGAACTATATTTATTTGTCTCTCAGTGTCACATCATGGCCGCCCTCCTTACCCAAATCCTGCCTCCAAAAAGTTGTGCTAGTCAGAGAAGTCTTCAGATTCAATTACTTGTCAGTATATCCTACTCCTTTTGAAGTTAAAGTTTTTGGTCTCAGAGTTCAAAGTTAAGTTTTAGGCATTTATTTCATTTGTAGTTTCTAGATGAGGTTCCTGACTGATTGCTGAAATTTCATGGTTTTGATTTCCCGAGTCTCAGGTCCAAAGAGCTTTGGTGTGACTCACAAGTCTCTGAGAAGATGCTGATTAAAAAATAAAGGACAAAAGAGATGACAGGAATGATGACAGCAAGGGCAGAAAACAATGGGGAGGGCAAATAGACCAAGGAATACATGAGTAAGAAAGAGTGACAAAAAAGGGGCTAGGATGAGATTTTAAAATTGTATCTGTATTAGAATATTTAAAGACCATGGCTAGTTTCTCAAAGTACTGATAAGAAGCCACTCAAATTAATTAAGTAAAAGAGCTTATAATTATCATTTAAAAAATCTAGAGTATGGGGGTGCCTGGGTGGCTCAGTCGTTGGGCGTCTGCCTTCAGCTCAGGTCATGATCCCGGGGTCCTGGGATCGAGCCCCACATCGGGCTCCCTGCTCTGCGGGAAGCCTGCTTCTCCCTCTCCCACTCCCCCTGCTTGTGTTCCCTCTCTCGCTGTCTCACTCTCTGTCAAATAAATAAAATATTTAAAAAAATCTAGAGTATGAAAGTCAGATTAAGAAAATAAAAACAGAACTTTTGCATGGGTCCTTCTAATAATAATTAAAGTGTACCTATGTCCACTAGATACGCTGTTACCTATCATACATAAATCAAATGTCTATTTCTGTTTTCTTTTCTTTATTTTTTTAAAGATTTTATTTATTTATTTATCAGAGAGAGAGAGAGAGCACAAGCAGGGGGAGTGGCAGGCAGAGAGAGAAGTAGGCTCCCCGCTGAGCAAGGAGCCCAGTGTGGGGCTCGATCCCAGGACCCTGGGATCATAACCTGAGCCGAAGACAGACGCTTAAGCGATGAGCCACTCAGGGGTCCCTCGTTTTATTTTCTTTGAAGTATATTTTAACTTGCATTTCTCTGTGTTATATTTTGCTTGGAACTAAACTTGACATGCTTATTTGAATTCTAATAGTTAATAAATAAAATGAAAAATAAAAGGAATGTTTAATTGATGCCAATAAGTTTAGTAGAATTTTGGCCTCAAAATGATGATTTCTGGGACACCTGGCTGGCTTAGTCGGTAAAGCATCTAACTCTTGATCTCAGGATCATGAGTTTGAGCCCCATGTTGGGTGTAGGATCACTTTAAAAAAAACAAAGCTTAAAAAAAAAAAAGCATCCCCAAAAATGATCATTTCTTTTATTTTACTAATATTTGTTATTTTTTTTCTTGAGGTTCTCTCATGGAAAATTCCCTACTTCATTAATTAAACTGTTGACATTTTAAATTAATTTTCCACCTAAAACATGGCATTATAATTAGACAATGAGATTGGTTAGGGTTACAGGCCATATAATAATAAAACTGTTTAAAAGATGGCATCCATTATTTGCTAGCTGATTTCTCCATGTAAATACACTGGGAGAGGGTGTTTATGGTTCGTGTTAGCCAAGTTAGGCAGACACAGAAATATGTCCACAATCACCTAATAAACATTTGTGTGTGGAAGCTCCGTGTTGGTTTATATACAGTGGAATCCGGTTCCATTGGCAGTTGCTAAATTGTCAGCACGAATGTGCCAACGGCACAGCCTAGCTTTACAAAGTGTTGATCCTTCCCCTTTTCTTTTCTTTTTTTAAATTTTTTTTCTTTTTTTCTTTTTTAATTTTATTATGTTATTTTAGTCACCATACAATACATCATTAGTTTTTGATGTAGTGATCCACGATCCATTGTTTTCGTATAACACCCAGTGCTCCATGCAGTACGTGCCCTCCTTAATACCCATCACCGGGCTAACCAATCCCCCCTCCCCCCTCCCCTCTAAAACCCTGTTTGTTTCTCAGGTCCATAGTCTCTCATGGTTCATCTCCCCCTCCAATTCCCCCTGCCCATTTTTCCCTTCCTTCTCCTAATGTCCTCCATGTTATTCCTTATGTTCCACAAATAAGTGAAACCATATGATAATTGACTTTCTCTGCTTGACTTATTTCACTTAGCATAATCTCCTCCAGTCCTACCCATGTTGATGTAAAAGTTGGGTATTCATCTTTTCTGATGGCTGAATAATATTCCATTGTATATATGGACCACATCTTCTTTATCCATTCATCTGTTGAAGGGCATCTCGGCTCTTTCCACAGTTCGGCCATTGTGGACATTGCTGCTATGAACATTGGGGTGCATAGGGCCCTTCTTTTCACTACATCTGTGTCTTTGGGGTAAATACCCAGTAGTGCAATTGCTGGGTCATAGGGTAGCTCTATTTTTAAATTTTTGGGGAACCTCCACACTGTTTTCCAAAGTGGCTGTACCAACTTGCATTCCCACCAACAGTGTAAGAGGGTTCCCCTTTCTCCACAACCTCTGCAACATTTGTTGTTTCTTTCCCTGTCCATTTTGGCCATTCTAACTGGTATAAAGTGGTATCTCAGTGTGGTTTTGATTTGGATTTCCCTGATGGCTAATGATGATGAACATTTTTTCATGTGTCTGTTAGCCATTTGTATGTCTTCTTCGGAGAAGTGTCTTTTCATCTCTTCTGCCCACTTTTTGACTTGATTATTTGTTTTTTGGGTGTTGAGTTTGAGAAGTTCTTTATAGATCTTGGATACCAGCCCTTTATCTGTAGTGTCATTTGCAAATATCTTCTCCCATTTTGTGGGTTGCCTCTTTGTTTTGTTGACTGTTTCCTTTGCTGTGCAGAAGCTTTTTATCTTGATGAAGTCCCAAAAGTTCATTTTTGCTTTTGTTTCACCAGCCTTTGGAGATGTATCTTGAAAGAAGTTGCTGTGGCCGATGTCAAAGAGGTTACTGCCTATGTTCTCCTCTAGGATTTGGATGGATTCCTGTCTCACATTGAGGTCTTTCATCCACTTTGAGTTTATCTTTGTGAATGGTGTTAGAGAATGGTCGAGTTTCATTCTTCTGCATGTGGCTGTCCAATTTTCCCAGCACCATTTATTGAAGAGACTGTCTTTTTTCCATTGCACGTTTTTTCCTGCTTTGTCAAAGATTATTTGACCGTAGAGTTGAGGGTCCATATCTGGGTTCTCTATTCTGTTCCATTGGTCTGTATGTCTGTTTTTGTGCCAGTACCATGCTGTCTTGGTGATCATTGCTTTGTAATATAGCTTGAAATCAGGCAACGTGATGCCCCCAGCTTTGTTTTTCCTTTTCAACATCTCCTTGGCGATTCGGGGTCTTTTCTGATTCCATACAAATTTTAGGATTGTTTGTTCCAGCACTTTGAAAAATGTCATTGGAATTTTGATCGGGATGGCATTGAAGGTATAGATTGCTCTGGGTAGCATAGACATTTTAACAATGTTTATTCTTCCGATCCATGAGCATGGGATATTTTTCCATCTTTTTGTGTCTTCTTCAATTTCTTTCATGAGTGTTTTGTAGTTCCTAGAGTATAGATCCTTTACCTCTTTGGTTAGGTTTATTCCGAGGTATCTTATGGTTTTTGGTGCTATTGTAAATGGAATCGTTTCTTTAATTTCTCTTTCTACAGTTGCGTTGTTAGTGTATAAGAAAGCAACTGATTTCTGTGCATTGATTTTATATCCTGCCACATTACTGAATTGCTGGATGAGTTCTAGTAATTTGGGGGTGGAGTCTTTTGGGTTTGCCACATAATGTATCATGTCGTCTGTGAAAAGAGAGAGTTTGACTTCTTTGCCAATTTGAATGCCTTTTATTTCTTTTTGTTGTCTGATTGCTGTTGCTAGGACTTCTAGTACTATGTTGAACAACAGTGGTGAGAGTGGGCACCCTTGACGTGTTCCTGATCTTAAGGGAAAGGCTCTCAGCTTTTCCCCATTGAGGATGATATTCGCTGTGGGTTTTTCATAGATGGATTTTATGAGCTTGAGGAATGTTCCCTCTATCCCTATACTCTGGAGAGTTTTAATCAGGAAAGGATGTTGTATTTTGTCAAATGCTTTTTCTGCATCAATTGAGAGGACCATATGGTTCTTCTCCCTCCTCTTATTAATGTGTTCTATCACACTGATTGATTTGTGAATGTTGAACCACCCTTGCATCCCGGGGATAAATCCCACTTGGTCGTGGTGGATGATCCTTTTAATGTATTGTTGGATCCTATTAGCTAGGATTTTGTTGAGGATTTTGGAATCCATATTCATCAGGGATATCGGTCTGAAATTCTCCTTTTTGATGGGGTCTTTGCCTGGTTTGGGGATTAAGGTAATGCTGGCCTCATAGAATGAGTTTGGAAGTTTTCCTTCTGTTTCTATTTTTTGAAACAGCTTCAGTAGAATAGGTATTATTTCTTCTTTGAATGTTTGGTAGAATTCCCCAGGGAATCCATCAGGCCCTGGACTCTTGTTTTTTGGGAGGTTTTTGATCACTGCTTCAATCTCGTTACTGGTTATTGGCCTATTCAGGTTGTCAATTTCTTCCTGTTTCAGTCTTGGCAGCTTATAGGTTTCCAGGAAGGCCTCCATTTCATCCAGATTGCTCAGTTTATTGGCATATAGTTGTTGATAATAATTTCTAATAATTGTTTCTATTTCCTTGGTGTTAGTGGTGATCTCTCCCCTTTCATTCATAATTTTATTAATTTGGGTCCTTTCTCTCTTCTTTTGGATAAGTCTGGCCAGTGGTTTATCAATCTTATTAATTCTTTCAAAGAACCAACTTCTAGTTTCATTGATCTGATCTACTGTGTTTCTGGTTTCTAATTCATTGATTTCTGCTCTAATTTTAATTATTTCTCTTCTAATGCGTGGCTTAGGCGTCGTTTGTTGCTTTTTCTCTAGTTCTTTAAGGTGTAGAGTTAGTTGGTGAATTCGGGATTTTTCTATTTTTTTGAGTGAGGCTTGGATGGCTATGTATTTCCCCCTTAGGACCGCCTTTGCAGTATCCTATAGGTTTTGGACTGATGTGTTTTCGTTCTCATTGATTTCCATGAATTGTTTAAGTTCTTCTTTGATTTCTTGGTTGACCCAAACATTCTTGAGCAGAGTGGTCTTTAGCTTCCAAGTGTTTGAATTTCTGCCAAATTTTTTCTTGTGATTGAGTTCCAGTTTTAGAGCATTGTGGTCTGAGAATATGCAGGGAATAATCTCAATCTTTTGGTATTGGTTGAGACCTGATTTGTGGCCCAGTATATGGTCTATTCTGGAGAAAGTTCCATGTGTGCTCGAGAAGAATGAGTATTCTGTTGTTTTAGGGTGGAATGTTCTGTAAATATCTATGAGGTCCATCTGGTCCAGTGTATCATTCAAAGCTCTTGTTTCCTTGTTGATTTTCTGCTTAGATGATCTGTCCATTGCTGAGAGTGGAGTATTGAGGTCTCCCACAATTAACGTATTGTTATCAATATGACTCTTTATTTTGGTTAACAGTTGGCTTATGTATATGGCTGCTCCCATGTTGGGGGCATAGATATTTACAATTGTTAGATCTTCTTGTTGGATAGACCCTTTAAGAATGATATAGTGTCCTTCTGTGTCTCTTATTACAGACTTTGGTTTAAAATCTAATTTGTCTGATATAAGAATTGCTACCCCAGCTTTCTTTTGAGGTCCGCTGGCATGGAAGATGGATCTCCATCCCTTCACTTTCAGTCTGGATGTATCTTTAGGTTCAAAATGAGTCTCCTGTAGACAGCATATGGATGGGTCCTGTCTTTTTATCCAATCTGCAACCCTGTGCCGTTTTATGGGAGTGTTTAGGCCATTCACGTTGAGAGTGATTATTGAAAGATATGAATTAATTGTCATCATGTTGCCTGTGAAGACGTTGTTTTTATAGATTGTCCCTGTAAATTTCTGTTGTAGATCACTCTTGGGGTCTTTCTCCTTTTATAGAACCCCCCTTAATATTTCTTGCAGGCCCGGCTTAGTGGTCACATATTCTTTCAGTTTCTGCAGGTCGTGGAAGCTCTGCATCTCTCCATCCATTCTAAATGAAAGCCTTGCCGGATAAAGTATTCTTGGCTGCATGTTCTTCTCATTTAGTACCCTGAATATGTCTTGCCAGGCCTTTCTGGCTTGCCAGGTCTCTGTGGATAGGTCTGACGTTATTCTGATGTTCCTCCCTCTGTACGTAAGGAATCTCTTCCCCCTAACTGCCCTTAAGATGGTTTCCTTGGTTCTAAGATTTGCAAGTTTTACTATTACATGCCGGGGTGTTGGCCTGTTTTCCTTGATCTTGGGAGGGGTCCTCTCTGCCTCTAGAACTCGAATGTTTGTTTCATTCCCCAGATTAGGGAAGTTCTCAGCTACGATTTGCTCAAATACATCTTCTAGCCCTCTCTCTCTCTCCACTCCCTCCGGGATTCCAATTATTCTGACATTGGAACGCCTCATGGTGTCACTTATTTCTCTGATTCTATTTTCATGGATTCTGAGTTGTTTTTCCCTGGCCTCCTCTTTTCCCTTTTTATCTATTATACTGTCTTCCAGATCGCTTATTCTCTCTTCTGTCTCAGTTACCCTAGCTGTTAGATTATCTAGATTGGATTGGATCTCATTGATAGCATTTTTAAGTTCTGCCAATTCACCTTTTATTTCTGCCCTTAGAGACTCTATGTTGCCATTAATTGATTTCTCCATTCTAGCCGTTGTCTTCACAGTCGCTAGCCTGAATTCCATCTCCGACATCTTGGTTATATCTGCATCCATTTGTAAATCTGCAGCATAAGTCATAATCTCTGAGTCTTTTCTATTTTGGGGGCTCCTCCTCCTAGTCATTCTGTTGATGGGTGTTTGAGGGAATGTATAGAGTCCAAATTATTGACCAGAACCCAAGCAAGATGCACCTGTTTTCTTGGGACCTTAGGGTTGCTGGCCTCTTGTTTTCCCAGCCTGTCTTCTGCGGGAGGGGCCTGCTGCGCTGTTCCTCAGGCAACTCTGTTTGGGCGGAGTTGCCCTGCGCCCCCGTGACGGGGGATGGGCTCAGTGGGAATCAGTCTTTGGGGCTTTTGTTCTCTGGCGCCTTTCCCTGGGGGCTTTCCGCGTCTCCTCCGCGAGTCAGAGCAGAAGAGACCGTTTCCAACCCTCTGCCTCAGAGCAGAGAGACCGCAGTCTGTTCTTCAGTGAGCTCTCCAGGCCACACCGTCTCCGTTTCTGTCCCTGCTGCTATAAACTGCAGCGGCCTGGGTTGTGCGCCCCTCCGCAGTGCCCCCAGTCCTGCCTCCAGGTCGGGGCGCGTCTCTGCCCTTTGTGCTTCTAAAACCGCCAGGCGCTCCCAGTTCGCGCACGTGTGACTCCGCCGCTCCGGGTTTGCACCCCCGGGGGTTGCAGTTCACCGGCGGGACCCCGGCGCACTGGGTTTCCGACTCGGAGGCTGCAGTTCACGTGCGCACGACCCCGCTGCTCTGGTTTTCCCCCCCAGGGGCTGCCCTAGAGTCCTTTCCCGCCACTACCGGTCTGCGAGTCTGTGCCCGTCTGCAGCGTGCGAGGCTGTCACTCACCGGCGGTGCAGGATCCCCACGTCCAGGCCCCCTCCTGCCGCCCTTTATCCTCCGATATCTGCCCGCAGGATCACGGCTCCCCGCTTCGTACCTCACAACCAACCGCCTGCGATATTCTGTTTGTAGAGATCCAGATCTTCTTACATCTCAGGCTGGTTTCGTGGGTGCTCAGAGTGGTCTGGTAGATATCCAGCTCAATTCCGGGGACCAGTTGAAATAGGGTCCCCTACTCCTCCACCATCTTTCCCCCCTTGCCCCTTTTCTTTTCTTTTCTTTTCTTTTTTTTTTTTTTACCACACTTTATGACTTCTGAAATTCAGCTTTTTTTTTTTTTTAATGGAATTACAAAGTTTCTTTTTAAACACCATGCCGCTAGGGTTTGATGTTTAGCCAACATTCGAATTGTGGGGGGAAAATAGGTTTTCATAATGAAATTAAATCTACTTGCTTCTGGTTTGTGGGCTAGCATTTAAGAAGTAAAAATGATCTAACGGGCAGTCTTTAATTTGACAAATATGTAGATCTTTCGAATAAAACCCTACTAGATAGCACTATCAGTAGGATTAACTTCAAGCTTCTCCGTGGACATGAGATAAGGAATTCATTAAAATAGATATTTCAAGCGCTTTGCTTGACAAATGAGAGTAAAATCAGAGTGGCAGGCCCAGACCCTAAGGTCTCATGGATACATGAATGGATCTGTCTATAAAGTTCAGGGATTTACTGGAAGACACAGTACAGGAAAGCCCATTTCCAGCTCTGATGTGAGAGAGCAAGGAAAGCGAGGAAAGTAGGAAGTAGGGCGGCAAATGCATCTGTCTCCTTTCCCATGTGACTCTATTCACAATTAAACATTTAATTCTTTACTATGGCTTGCTGATTTGAGGTTACTTTCAAAATCCCTTTATTATCTTCCCACCATGGGCACGGGAGAATGGGCAGTGGGACAAACAAGAGAAAATGGTCTCCTGCCTCCCCGTAATTTCAGTTGATGGGGAGATCAATAGCCTTAGAAATATAATTACAACTTCTATTGTTCCCATATTTCAAGGTACACCATGTCTTGCAATGGACATAGAAATGGCTAAAAAGTGTTTTGGAAAAAAGCAGGAGTAGAGTGAGCAAAAGCAAATACTGCATGAGAATGGGTCCAAAACGTTTGAATGAGTGAGAGCAGGTAACAGTGCCTTCTCTTCTTGGTGTCATCCCCGCGGAAGCCGGAAGCTCCAAGCTCCAAGCGCTCTCACCAAGTCAGCCCCAGGAGGGAATTTCAGTAGAATGAGATGAATCACAGGCTTGTAAAGTTTCTAAGTCTTTCTCTAAGAACTCTAGGAAGTTGTAGCCCCAAGGGAAAGGAGGACTTCTATTACAATTAGAGTTTTCAAAACAATGATGGCAAATTTGCTTATGGCAAATTATTCATTTCTGAACATCTTTTGCATTTTGTGATCTAAACCCACTGAAACTTGATTTTTTCCCTAAGCTTGGTATACACAGTCATTTACACTTGTTTCAAATTCAAACAAGATTGCCCAAACTCTGAAATCTGGTATTTTATCAAATTACGCTTAATTTTTCCTGGTGTGATTTTTTTCACTGCTCAGTGTTTTGGAGTGGCACATGTCTATCTGTTCATCTCCTTTGAAGGCCGATCTTTGTCTCTGGTAGGTGCTTGCATACGTGTGTGTATATTATCTTTTTAGAATAAATAATTCCCCATCATATATTTACAAAATGTTTAGTAATTTATATGCTAGAAATATAAAGATCTTTTGTATACCTGAGAACCTGAGAATTTCTTCTGATGACAAAATGAGAGATTTTGCATATTGAACTATTCTAAGTGAATGTGAAGCACTTAACTATTGAAAAAAAGAGAGCTTCAAAGAGTTTTATGAATCCAGATGTCCCTTCAGATTGTGAAACAGCTCAAGCTATTATGTAAATGTTTGGGTTGTGGTAGAAACCATAATATATTTTTCCAAAAGTCACTGCTTCTTCCATTTTAAACTTACATGCTCTTTAAGGGAAACTTAGACCATGTGTTTATGATTCATTTGCACTTAACTCATCAAAATAATGTTTGCTAAGAGCTATTGGGTATCCAACCAGTTTCTTAATCTATGTGGATTTCTTTTTTGAAGTTTTTTCTTTTTTTCTCCTTAGAACCAAGAAGTTGAATTTGATCACATCACTTGAGTTTTTTTGTCTTCTGCTTTTCTTTTTTAAATTTCCCCATACTTGAGAACCTAAAAGATACTGTGGATTCAAAGTAGTAAGGTACCTGCTGCCTCTTATCGAACAATTACTCTCCTAAGACTGGGATTATGAGAGAAATCATTAGCTACTATGAAGTGAGCTTCCTAGTGTTGCTAAAACAATTAGGTTACTACAGAATGACTAAAATTTGATGTGATGAGTGGCAATGATTAAAAATGTAGTATAGAGTCTTGGCCACTTGGAAGTAATATTCTCTTGCTTTATACAAATGCATTTAACAAATAATCTAGTGGAGTGTGTAAAAGAAATAGGCTAACATGGTGACTATAGTTGATTTTATTGTACACTTGAAATTTGACAAGAGAGTAGATCTGAATTATTTTCACCAAAAAAAAAGGATGACAAGGTGTTAACTTAGTTTGGTAATCATGTCACTATATATATGTATAGCAAATCATTCTGCTGTATACCTTAAGCATACACAATGTTGTATGTCAATTATATCTCAGTAAAGCTAGGAAAACAACAACAACAACAAAAATCCAATAGGAAATAGACCTTTCCATTTTTTAAATTTTTAAATTTTTTTTTTTTTTTTAGAGAGAAGGAGAGAGTGCACACGCACACGTGAGCAGGGGTGGGGGGCAGAGGGGGAGAGAGAGAGAGAGAATCTTAAGCAGGTTCCACGCCTAGTGTGGAGCGGACTCAGGGCTCGTTCTCACGACCCTGAAATCATGACCTGAGCTGAAACCAAGAGTCCGACACTCAACCAACTGAGCCACCCGGGCACCCTAAGATACAGGCCCTTTCTAAAAGGAGGTTTGATAAGGCATCATAAACATTACCACTGTACTCAGATTGGTCAGAACTCAAAGGACACATGCTGCAGGGTGTCCAGGAGCATTCTCTAGGGAAAAACAAGGGCTTTTGAAATACTTGAATCAGAGAAAAAAAAGGATACGTAGTTTTTTAGTTCATAGCTGATTTTTCCTCTAAGATTTTTAGAAGGTTGGAAAATTATGGCTAGGCAGATGAATTTTGTCTTTTCTGCAGAGATGAGAACTTTTGTGGTATCAAAATTCACACTTCACTGGTGTTACCCAAAAGGAGTGAGGGGAAAGTGTTATCAAGAAAGACTAAGGGATGGGGCACCAGGGTGGCTCAGTTGGTTAAGCATCTGCCTTCGGCTCAGGTCATCATCCTAGGATCCTGGGATCAAGTCCTGCATCGGGCTCCTTGCTCAGCAGGGAGTCTGCTTCTCCCTCTTCCTCTGCTTCTCCCTCTTCCGCTGCTTCTCCCTCTTCCTCTGCTTCTCCCTCTTCCTCTGCTTCTCCCCTGCTGCTCGTGCTCTTGCTTGCTCTCTCTCTCTCAAATGAATAAATTTAAAAAAAATTAAAAAATTTAAAAAAATCTTTAAAAAATTAAAGAAAGACTAAGGGCAAATATCTGCTATGGGATCAAAGAGGTAGGCAGGAATTGGTTTGTTCAGTCCCCTTTACGCTGTGACAAGGAGTTCAGATTTGGTTACAACTGCCATGGGAAACTACCTGTGGATTTTAGGCAGGGGAGTGACATAATCTGATTTATGCTTCCCAGACCACTGGACTGCTCTATGGAGAACAGGTCACAGAAAGGCAGTAAGAGAAAAAGCAAGACTAGGTAGGTGACCCGCAGGGTCGTTAGGGGAAGAGGTGATGGTGATTTAGCCCATGGTGCCAGGCAACTCAGTTAGAGACAAATGAATCGTCTCATATTATATTTTGAAGACAGAATCCACAGGACTTGCTGCCACATCACATAGTGAGGAAACAATAAACTGGAGGTGGCTCCTTGTCTGGTTTCAGCAACCTGGAGGATGGTGGTGTCACATACTGGGACGATTAGGTGTGGTTATAAGGGTCATTTGTTTTGGTCTTGCTAAATTCTATGTGTCCTACTACAATGCCCATTAGATACCCATGTATAAATGTCAGTCAAAACGTAGATAGTGAAAATGTATATTAAGTATTCTCAGTAGGCATGATGCTATTAAAAAGGTTCTTAGATAAAAGTATTCCTACCTGTAATCTCTACATGGGCTCTTCAGACCATTTTAATGAAAACCAGGACAGTCAAAGCACTAGACATGGATAATCCTATTAGAACACTTCTTTAAGACATGTCTACTTAAGGATGTTCCTAAACCTAGGAGAAAAATAATTAGAATCATCCACCTGCTATTTATTGTTTGTGGAGTACTGTTAATTATTTTATGCTTAACTGTTTTACTGTTTGCATGTAATTCATTCCAAAATACCATATTCAATTCTTCAGTTAGAGTCATAGAGTTCTCTAGCTATTACTGAAGAAGTACGTCTTTAACTGCCACACATCAGATGAACTTATTAACATCGTGTCTGTTTTTAAGAAACTGTATATATACGTAGAACATGAATTTTGCATACAGCATCTATATATATATATAAATATGCCTATATTTATGTACAGATATTGATCCATTGTATCACAGGCATTTCTGACCCCTCTACCCCAACAGTCTCTGAGTCCTATTGTATATTCTCAGCCGATCAGTGCTCTCCAAGATTTTCTGAGTTAAGTATATTTTGCAGTGAGTTTTGTTTATTTTGCTGGAGGCTTTCCTGCCAATTATTTGTGTTCTGGCAAACAGTTGTGATCCATAAAACTTGATAAAAGTGATAGTGCTGGACCTACTCCAAGCAGATTTGCATTATAGTTGTTAAAATACAGGTTTCCTGGTAACTTGAAATGCCTTCAAAAAATGGCCAGTTACGCAGTGGAAAAGATCACCTGGCAATAAGGGAGTGGTAGAAGTGCTCTAATGTTACAAAGTGCGGCATTCATAGTACCGAAGCCTGGAAGGATTTCCCTACGTTATATGAACCACAGCTGGGAGAATCTATGGCTGGACAAAAGGCATCCTTTTAGGGGTTACACTCTCATGACACCACATCAGGCTGGGTCAGTTGGTGATACCACTTCCAGGAACATATGCCTCATGCAAAATGGGGTGTTTGTTTGTATGCATATCTTCTGAACTGAGTGAACACCAATGAAGCCCAAAGAAACAGACCTGGAGGGGCGCCTGGGTGGCTCAGTTGGTTAAACCGCTGCCTTCAGCTCAGGTCCTGATTCCAGAGTCCTGGGATTGAGCCCCGCATCGGGCTCCCTGCTCATGCAGGAAGCCTGCTTCTCCCTCTGCCTGCCGCTCCCCCTGCTTGTGCTCTTTCTCTCTTTCTCTCTCTCTTGCTATCTCTCTCTCTGTGTCAAATAAATAAATAAAATCTTTAGGAAAAAAAAAAAAAAGAAACAGACCTGGAAAGCATCTCTCTCCTAGAATGTGACTGCAAAAAATCTTGTGAGATATATAGCCTACCTCCTGTTAAACAAATTCATGCAGGATAACGTGTTGAAACAGAAGCCCTCGACCTATTTTTTTCCACCACGATACACAAGGTGAATGATACTTATGTAACTCTTTCTGATATAGAACTAACTCCCAATATCCCAGCTGAAACTCTCCCATATTTTTTTCACTCAAGAAAAGTTATGTATATAAGAATACAAGCACATGATAACAAAAATATACAGATACTCTTATCATTGTTATAATTCGTATTAAAACTGTATGTCATTCGCAAAGGTTGATTCTTTGTTATTAATAATTAAATGCATTGAACACATCTCAGAGCTCATGGTTATATTGATAGATGGTCCTGAGATTCTAAGTACAACAAATTGAAACACTTGAACAATCCATGTGTGACATCCCTACCCCAAATCAAGCCAACTCTATGACAGAACATTCTACAATCCACTCTAAGGATGTAGGTTTTTTATATTATTATAACATTTGGCAGCTTTTCCTTCAAGTCTTTTGGGTTGTATCCCATACTTAGAAGGGCTTTCCATTTTCCAAGATTATACTTTTAGAAATAACTTGTGTTTTCTTCTGGTACTTTTATGATTTAATATTTTTTCTGTCAGTATTTGGAACCTCTGCTCTTATTGAACTATGGGAGAAGTCCTATCATACTAGTAACTTTCCTTAAAATAGCCAGCTCAAAGCTTTTGCTACATATTAAATCTGGAAGCAAAGCTTCAAAGACTTTAGGGATAACTATCAGGTGTTAGAGTGAAAATATGCTATAAAGATCATCTAGCATGATGTCCTCATTTTCAAGATGGGGAAATGGACACAAGAATGCCAGAATATGGGGGCACCTGGGTGGCTCAGTTGGTTGAGCGTCTGCCTTCAGCTCAGGTCATGATCACAGGGTCCTTGGATTGACCCCCCGGGTTGGGCTCGCTGCTCAGCGGGGAGCCTCCTTCTCCCTCTGTCTGCTGCTCCCCCTGTTTGTGCTCTCTCTCTGCCAAATAAATAAATAAAATCCTAAAAAAAGAATGCCAGAATATGAAATGTCTTACTGAAGGCCACACAGTGTCAGGTGTCAGGAAGCATACCTTTCTGTGCTCATGAGGTTACTCTGTTAATTTCATTCATTCCTCTGCTTTACCATCACTTAATGAACAAATCTTGATCTGGGCAGCACATGATTCGAGTTGGCTGCATTTATTGATCATCTTGTTTCATTTAAGAGGATAAAATGTACTTCAGGTTTTTAGAGCTCTTTGGGGGAAATGGGAACCCAGTACAACCGAACTGTTAGATTATGAATATTTTTACGTCTTGTCCAGATTCAGAATATTGTCACTGGTTATTATAAAGTCTAAGGGTTAGCTTTAAAAATAACCCTGAATGTGAAACCAATCTGTTTTCTCCCTAGGCTTTATTTAGCACTTGTAAGAAGGTTGAGTGGGGTGGTTAAAGAGAGAACTCCGTCCATTGCCTTCAGCAACACCATAGCATCCTAAATGAGCAGATTTCCAGCATTATTCCATAGTCTCACTGGATTACAGAGTCAGCAAAAGAACGCTTTCAGAAGGAATGGAGATTTAATAAAATGTAAAGTGTAGAATTCAGTCTTCTATGGCACAGACGTTCTCCAGTTTCATTTTGTTCTCCTGCGTATAGATAGGTATAACTATGGACTGCAAGGTCCAGCTTAGAGAAACCCATGAGAAGACCAGATCTGCTCTTTGGAGAACACACTTCCTTCACGGAGACTAAAGATTCATGCAGCCATTGCTCTGAAATATTTTCCTTGGGACTCAGTCTTTAAACTCACAAAGCACCCTGCAGTTAATTCTTAACAGCGATTCTTGCTTTAAAGAAGCCATATTGCGCCCCTGCCCCCCATACACACACCTTTCTCGCTCCATAGTAGCATCTCAGACTGTTTAAAAAAATGACAGTGGGTATAAATAGTAATCTAATTATAGTTAGAGGAGATTTACAGCTCTAATTACAACTGCTGTTAAATTTCAAAGGGACTGACATAAGCAATCAACACATCCCATACAAGAATCCATCTTGCTATTATAAAAGCTACCTGCCAATTGTTTGTCAGTTGAATGACATGCACACATTATCTCCAGAATTAGTGATACCGACAGTTTTGCCATGTTTAATGTATGTAAGCAGTATAATGCACAAGCATGGAGCCTAGAAATTACTCAATTAGGGATTGCCAAATTGCCAATATATGCATATTTCATGAAGTATGTGATCATCTCTTCCTCTCAATGGCATCTTAAAAATTATTATTTGGCTCAATCAATTACACATTCAGAACTTCTCAATGGTAAAAGTGACCATTCTGAGAAAAATACACACACACACACAACTCTTTGTTAGTCATCTAGACAAAAAATACTATGTATATGACATGACAATCACAAGGTATTTGTCTGTGTCGGGGTAGAAATTTTATAATGGTCTCATTTGAGACTCAGAATAATACCTTAGCCTATTGACTACTGTATCTATTCTTTTGGATAATTTCTGTCATGGAATGAATATTATACATTTGGGGATATGGGGCCAACACGTGTGCTTTTTTTTTTTAAAGAATTGCTTCTAATTCCTGCAGGCTGAGGAAAAATGGCAAGGCCATATCTCAGCCCCTACCTTCATTAACCTGCCGTAGCTGGGCCGCACTGACCTCCACATCTGAGGCCTCAGCCTTCCCCTGGATTCCTGAACCATCTGGACAAGGCATATTTAATTCATTCCAGACCAGTTATCTAATGGGACTTCACATTAATCATGCCCTGCGATCTGGAATCTGGGTGTCCCAATGCAAACCATCTGGCATCCAGTAAGTTTCTCTCAACCAGTGTTCTCCACTTCCCAGGCCTGAAGGCTTGTTCGGGCGCCTCCTGCCCTGGTGGTCCTTGCCAGGGACGGGAACTGTGCTAATAAAATGCAGCCCGTGGGTGAGGCGTCACCGTCTTGTGTTCAGACCCAGTTACGGTAACTTCCTTCTAACATGTTAACGTACATGCCACTCTTCTACACGTGTGTTACCAATACGTTCTTCCAACTCCTCAGAATCTGCTCTTTTCTGGTCTGGAAATCTTGTTCCGATGGTTAATGAAATCAGATTATGGATCAGGATTGACATTCAGATAGTATGAACTAGTGAAGGCGTATCAGTCGCTAAAATAGTAAGATACTTCCTACTCGTTGGTCAAGAGCTGTTGGCCTCAAGACCTTCCCTCACCCCCAAGTGTTTCTCCCTTCCCTCAGCTGGCACAGTCTGTCTCTCGAGACTCCCAAACATGCATATCGCTCAGCAACAGAAGGGTAGTGCCCGGGCACATGAGGAGACCTGTGGGATTCTCCTCTCCCGATATAACTGGTTTCCATTCTGCTTGGTTGGCGGTCTTACCTGTTGGGTTGAGTCTGTTAATGTTTTGAATATCACTCCTGACTTTTACCTTGATCTTTTGTCTTTGGTTTAGACACATGAGCAGCCCTCTATCTCAGGCTGCAGGGCAGGTTTTCTGTTAGATATTCACTCCTTTTTACTCCTCATAAATGATGGATTGATATTTTCATTTTTAAAGTACGTGTGTGTGCGCGCGCACACGTGTGCGTGCGTGTGCATGCGTGTGTGCTTTATCATGCAGCCATGGACGACACCACTCTTTAGTCCATATAAAAAGAATAAAGATGCACTCAACTAGCAAAATGAAGGAATTTTAAAGCGGGGTTTTGGCAATGATAGTGCAGTTTAACTAGATTGTAGGTTAAGGCTGTTGGTCACGTCTCTGATTTAGTGACATTTGAAAGACATAATTACAGTAAGGCAGTGCTTTCATGCCGACGTGAATAGTTTTTTTCTGGAGGTAACTGATCCCAGAGGACGGCAGGAATTATTTTCTTATGTATTCTGCTGGCATTTGTTTTGTCAGAATGTAACAACTTATATATAAATCCCATTTTATAAATGGTATGCTATGCTTTAAATACAGCCCAATATGTCATTCTGTCACAGATTAGCACCAGCAAACTGTTGTGTTGATTGATTCATTATTCTCAGTGCCCAATTGAAAAAAAAATTATTACCAAATTTATGATGAAATTTTCCTTTAAAATGAATTATTTAAATAGTTTGTGCTAAAATAATAATAAAGGCATTGTTATTTTTTGCCTGTTAAAACTGTTGCCGAGCCACCAACAATGTCCTCATCACTGTGAGAATTCTCGATAGTGTTAATGATGTATTAGGTGGTTACATAAGTGATGCTTGGTTACAATTAATAATTAATGTAGAATTTGTGTGAAGCACAAGTTTCTTTTTTTTTTTTTACAGCACCTGGCATCTTTCAGGAAACTTCGCATCACTTTACTTTACATCACCTCAAATTTCTTTTTTTTTCTTAAAATTTCATTCCTCTTTCTTTTATTTTTAAATGTCTAAATGCCCTTGCCAAATTAAGAACACATAGCTTTGGCAAATCCAGCCCTTGTATGTCCTGTGTGGAAGACTAAACTCAAAGATTGTATCTCAATGGCACCATTGATTCAGAGAGAGAATTAAGCCTATATCGTCACTGAATATTTGACCTTTGTCTTTTTGGCAGTAGATACCGTGTTGTCTGGTTTCAAATAGTAAAGTCCTTGCTCAAGTTTTGTCTAGCCAATTCCTTTAGGACTCCACAGTTTTAATCCTCTGGGTTGAAAATTTAGCACATTCACTGTACGTATGGTTTCCTGGTCAAGATGTTTATCTCTACCCCTTCTGAAGTCTAGGCTAATTACCATGAATTCAAAAATCTGAGTTTTCCTGTTTGTAAAATTTTGACCTCCTCATTCTCTCTTTGATCACAAAAATCTTTCCCTTTGCCTCGGTCTAAGCAGCACTAACTCTGGAACTTTTGTGTTACTTTCTGTTCTAAGACACCAGATAAGGATGAAAATTTGATCTGTCTGTGTAACAAGGGGTGGAGTTCCCTTTTATCTTTGTATGGATTAGGCAGTGATCTTCTGATGGTTGGGTAAATCCCAGTATGGATCGAGTGAGTCCCCTTCTTACTGATTGGATTTCAACTCTGAAACCAAAGAAGAAAATCTCCCAAACAGATGACCTTGAAGGGCCTTTTTTTTTTTAACCTTACTTGCTCTGTTAATTTTTTAGAGGAGCTCACTTTCATATCTCTTTCCCTTCAAAGAAGGAGTTGGAAGACCAATCCATTATGATCCTAATTAACCCTTTAGCTAATGCTACTTTCAGCTACTTTTAGCCTGAATAAACTTTTTCACACAATTTAAGATTTAGAAAGAAAGTGAGGTTGCTTAGACTGTTGAACTTAGACTGACAACCACAACAAATCCTTGTGAAATCTTGCAAACCGTGAGAGGGAAGGAATGAACGTCTCACAAGTGCTCCGAAGAAAGTACTGCATCTCAGTCAATAGAATTCACTGGAGCATACTTGGCACTAAATAAAAAGATGGAGGCATGGGGCAATAACCCGAAAAGAAGTAACTTAAGAATCCCAAATCCAGCTGATTTGCTGTGATAGAGAGCCCCAGTTGAGTTGAAAATAAAATCGAATCTGTATTAAAGCCAAATTGTATACCTTTTTTAGACATTTCTAAAATTTCGGGGCCCGATGTTAAAAGTCTAGATATGGATTGTCTTGCACTTTAATAGCATTTTAAAAGTATCTTTCTGAAAAGACAGAGTCCTTAATAAAAGTCCAATGGATGAAAAATTTCACACTGGAGGCAGTCGATAGATTCTTGGACTAAATCTACATGACTCATTTGAAGAGAAAAAGACCTGGACAGTTGAAAAATGCTGTGTTTTCAAAGAAGTAGAAGTTGATTTTTGTCTTGTTTAGGATGAAAGTTAATTCTGTAAGGATGCCTATGATGTAAAATTGTTAAAAGCTTTAAAGTTGTCAGTAGCTTTGGCGTTTCTAAAAATCTTATTTTTGTCATGGTTCATATGAATTGATAAAAAATCGTCTCATAAAAAAAAATTTATCCTCGTGTCATTGACACCACTCAAACCTGATTTTCTAAAAATCATTTACCTTTTCCTCCCTACCAGTGTTGTTCTGAATGATTTGACATATGTATATGTGTGTACACACCCACACATACACACACATATCTTAGGTCAAGTTCTTGGCAAAAAAGAAAAGAAAAAGAAAAGAAAAAGGTTAAGATTTGCAGGAGGTTGATAGGGAAGTGTTTTTAAAAACACCAACTGTGGGGTAATTAAGAAAGCAGCATCAGGCAGGGAAAGACGTGGGCCCGTGATACAATCCTAACAATCTCAGCTGATCCTTTAGGAAACTCTGGGGCTGGGATGTCACTTCAGATCTGTCCTGAATTGAGGCAGGAGGACTTACCTTTGTACCCTGCATCCACCAGTCATTGGCCAGGGGCTGTCCTTGGTCAACCTTGGATAAGGAAGCTGTCTTTGTCTGAGAGCAATTTCTAGGGAGATATCAACTGTGAACCACCAAGACACTCAACACTCTGACAGCTTCTGTCCTCAAAGGGTAACTGTGCACCATTTCCATGCGCTTGCTTCGTATAATAATTTTATCCCACCTGCAAAGAGGTCCTCCATTCTTCTGGTTGGTTTCGTTTACCTAAGAAACTTCTGAGAGGAAGATCAGAAGGGGGGAACAGCGGTTCCCACTGCTGCATATGGCATGGCCTTGCACTAGCACCCCTAGGGTCGTCTGTTGTGATCTTCCTGTTGTGACTTTCCATAAACTCCATAGAGCGGCTTCCATTACAGATACCTCAGACTTGCATTTTAGGCTGGTCCCCCTGAACAGTCCCTTTCTCACACTCACAGTTGGCAGCCTTACATTACTCCAAGAGTTGGAGCAATGTTCCCAATTGTGGAATAGGATGCTTCCAGAATCTAAAGAGGTCTATGATGTGGGATGCTTTCTTCTTCATAATGGGAACTTCAAGGTACAAGAACGTTATCCTTTACTTTGGCTTACTTCAGATGACTGTGTCTCTAGAAACGTCCCTGAAGCAGCAGGGCCTGAAATCTTCATGTATGAGCACTCCTTGTTGTCACTTGGAAGAAAAAAAGCAATTTTCCAAATCATACTCCACAGAATAGCCTTGGATGTAATTGGAATTTTGTTATTTTCTTAGAAGGGCAAATGGATGGTAATGTAAAATAGTATGAGTGGCAAGACATAAGAAGAAATTTTGAGGGGAGGGATTGTTATGAACCAGGTGGTTACATAAACAACCAGATTATTTTCTGAGCCTTATTATGACTTTGGTCTTTGGAGAATATGATATGTCTATCAGTAATTATTTTGATACTCTTGGTTTCTATGAACCTTTATTGAATTATCTTCTCCCTCAACTATATACCACTTTAAACAACATTCATTTATTTAACAAGTATGTATTAAAGCCTACTTTGTGCCAGGCTCTGTTCTAGGTTCTAGGAGTGTAACAGTGAACCAAACCCTCATGGAGCTCATGTCATAGTAGGGATAAATAAAAACAAAGAATTTTCTATCCATTTATATCCATTCATCCATCCATCTGTCATTTCTAAAAGCAGTTTACACCTGAAAACAGTGAGAAAATAAACCATGCATATTTCTGGAAGAAGAATGCTCCAGGCAGAGGGAATAGCAAGCACAAAGGTCTTGATGCAGAAATATGTCTGTCATGTTTTAGGAACAGCAAGGGTGCCATGTGACCGAAATGGATAGAGCAAGGAAGAGAGAGTTAGATGAGGTCAGACTAGCAACAAGGGATCAAGCCTTATAAGACCTTGATGACTACTGCAATGATTGGCTGTATTTGGACTAAAACAGGAAGCCATTGGAGGGTTTTGAGCAAAGGAGTAACATGCTCTGATTTACAGTTTAAAGTAATCCCTGTGGCTTCTGTGTTGACAATAAGCGAAGCAGATAGGTTGGAAGCTATCACAAAAATCAGCTGAGGATATGAGGATGATGTCTCAGGGTAGCGTGTTGGAGCTACTGAGTGGTAGAGCTCTGGGTTTACTTTGATTCTGGGTATTTAGAATTTTCTAATTGTATATGAGGTTTGAGAGAAAGAAAGGTCAAAGATAATTTTAAGGATTCTGGGCTGAACTACTGGAGGTATAGATACAACGAAAGGGGAAAGACATGATGAGTTTGTGGGATGAATGTAGTGTGAGTCTTGGTGAATCATAGCATGACTGGGATAGCATCCAAAGACGTGAGAGGCAGGAAATCCAGGTTATGGGTTGCTTGGAGTTTCAATGAATTATTAAGGATAAGGTTTGGACTATGGGAATGAGTAGCTGATGTAGCATGGAGATCTTTGGAGGAGACAAAGTCAAGGAATTAGAAGGTCAGGCACAAATATTCACAAGGACTGGGGGGTTAGGATGATTACAAAAAGTAGGAATGTCTTTAATTCACAGCTGGGGTTTTAGGAAGGAAAGAGAATGATCTATGTGGCAATATGTAGCAGAAAAGACATCAAGCCCATGAAATAAGAGCCACATTAGAAAAAATAGCTATTTCTTGAGGGGGCTGCAGGGCAGGCTGTATTTTAGATTTTAGGTAGAGCTTGGTTTTAAGGGTTAGGTTTTGGATAGAGTAAAAAGATGACCTTTAGGAGAGTGGCAGAGACAATAGGGGATTTTGCTGACAGAGAGTCTCCTGTTCCAGAGGGCACAATGGAAAAGCTGCAAGATTCAGGAAGGAGCAGGAGATGGAGTCAGAAGATGTAGCAGTGAGCACTGGGGGATGAGGAATGACTTGGAAGTTCTGAGCTAGTGTATGACTCACATAAAAAGAGATCAAGGTCCTGATAATCCCAAGGCAGATGACAGTGTGAAACTGTGGGCGTTTGAGGGAAGGAAGAGTAAGATTTTGGTAGGATCATGCAGAGATCTGAAGGACTTTTAAATGAGGGATTGTGGCCAGTGGAAGATGGGAACACGTTTGATTGATCTGTTACAACATCTTTCTATACATCTGTCTTTTCTTCACATATATTGAAAGGAAAGAGAAACAATAGTGATGATAGGGTATGCATAAAGTAATGAAGCTCTAGACCATTTCTCTCTGTCCCCATAAAATCTGTACACCATTACCAGTTTCATCTTTCCTAAAACTCTGATGTTAACATGTTATTCCCAGGGCACGTGGCTGGTTCAGTCGGTGGAGCACGCAGCTCTTGATCTCAGGGTTGTGAGTTCAAGCACCACGTTGGGTGTAGAAATTGCTTAAAAATAAAATCTTTTAAAAACTCACGTCATTTTCTTACAATCTTCATTAATATCTTATGTTTACCTTTATAATATTTGTAGTACCTTCACTTGATATTTAAGACCTTCTTTAAATATCTCATAACTACTTTTTATTTCTTCTTCTTTTGGTTTATTCACTTATTATTCACCTATATTTTTGGAGGGCTTACTTGGTGCAGGCACTGGGGATATAAATGGTAAATATTCATTGCCCCAACCCTTTAAATAGTCCTTTTTCTATACTACACTGCACTTGAAACCAGTATTCCTGTCCTGCCCCCCCCCCCCCCGATCACCCACAGAAGAAATGTCACACACGTTCGAGATTGATCATTTGCTGGAGGTGTTTTCCTGCAAGGAGGCCTCTCCCATTGCTCTGTATTTACTACAATTTACTTATGCTCCAGTGGCCAGCTCAATTTCGGCCTCCTTTTCCAGAGAATATTCCAATCACAGGAATATCTTCCTGGCCGTACATCATTTTCACCACCAGAACAAAGCCTAACCCCAAGTATTTGCTCATCAAATATTTGATGTTGAATGAATAGTGCCTCTTAATGCATTATATAATATAGTCCAGGAAAACGGATTTAAAGTAGCTAGCCATAACACATCCGTTCATTCCTTTATTTATTCTTTCATTCAAAACTCACCTGTTGAGAAGCTATTAGGTGCCAGATATTATCTTTGACACACAGGCTCTTTTAAGCCAAGATGTCTTTGGGTTCTTCTACCTGACAAACCTCTTTTTGAAAGTCTGTTAAAATTCATTTTTAATGAAAAGTAAAATGGACATATTCCTCCAAGTAACATTATTAAGGCAGGTTTAACATTTACACAGCAGTGGGTTTCCATTTGGAAATGGATTTATCTTAAAGTGCCCTGCATTCATTACCCATTGCCACTATAACAAATGACCACAAATTTAGTGCCTTAAAACAACACAAATGTATTATCTTCTAGTTCTGTAGGGCAGAGAAATCTGAAATGGTTCTCCATGGGTTCAAATCAAGGCGTTGGCAGTCCTTTCGGGAGGCTGTACAAGACAATCTCCTTTCTTGCTTTTCTGGCTTCTAGAAGCTGCCCACTGTCCTTGGCTTGGGATCCCCTTTCCATGTTCTGCCTCCCTGGTCCATAATTAAGGAGCTTGTGATGACATTGGGCCCAGGTGGCAATCCGGGATGATTTTCCTATCTCAACATCACCTGATTAGTAACTTTCATGTCACTACGAGCTTCATGCCCTTTGCCTTGTGATCTAATACATTCATAGGCTTCAGAGATCAGAACATGGACATCTCTGAGAGCCATTCTTCTGCCTACCACCTGCCCTTATGGAAGTAAGTCATCAGGTATCATCATCTTTGAGGTGTCCAGGCTTCTGAAGGTCTGGCATCCCGCTGCTCATCAGTCAACCTTGATGCTTCTGCATTTACAGGTGAGGGTGCTGGTTAAAGAGTCACCCACCAGACAGCATGCACCATGATTGCCGAGGATTGTGTATCACTTGGACGTGAAATATTCCGTATCTAATCCAGCAGGCCTTGTTTAGGGAAACATACAGTACTATCCTAAAACTTATGATGTTTGCCCAGATAGAAGAATAGAATTAAGCAGAAAGAATACTTGAGGGAATTATACTAAAAGCAGAAAATGACAAACTTGGCAGCAAGACAGCTTGTGTTTTGGTTTACTTACTGGGAGTAATTCACTCCCTAAGTGAGGGCAGTGCTGTGCCGATGAAGAGAGCTGGGTATGTAGCTGAAATTTGGAGTGCTACTATCTTACTAAAGACGACAGAACCACAGGTGGTAATTTGCCTCCTCTGCCCAAACTGTAATGCGTCCTGTACAAGTTTCAGAATGGCCTTAAGCCATGCATCCCCAAGGGGAAATGTTTTAAGCGAAAGGAAAAGGGCATGCACTGAGAGGCTGAAGTGCAGGGAACACCCAGGTCAGGAAAACTAGCTCCATAGGAGAGACAGTACAAGGCAGGCGACTGTTGGTATTGTTTTAATTAAATGAAATTACCCTCCAGAGGAAAGGTCGTTACAGGGCTTTTCTAGTAAAACAGAGATTGAATGTCTTGCATGAACAACAAGATGAGAATACAATAAGTGTATGCTGTACAGAATTAGCTAGACTCTATTAAAAATTAATATATTAATTATTGAAATGAAAACTACACTTAAAATAATTTGGAAGTTCTGTGGGCATCTCACCATGATCAAACCTATATGGCTCTTTCCTAAGATGTGCTTTGGGGAATGGGGGGGCTTTTCTCTTACCCGTTATTTTTTTTTCCATGCCAGAAAATAGAAAGTTATACACACACACATAAAATTTTCACTATAACTTTATTTCCTTTGGCTGTTTTCCTTACAGACATTTCTCCCTCATTGTTTCTTTCCAAAATCCCATTTCTGAGACCGTTTTTTCCAATCCACTTTAAAAAGTTAATTGTACAGAATCTCTTTTACTTTTCTTGCTGAAGATTATATTCATTCTATGTTCATTGAGTATTGGGGAAATATGTGTCAATTATAGAATTCTTTTTCAGATTTGTGCTTGTATTTAAATTGAAGGCATGCTTTTGGAAAACCTATCTAAGTAGTTCCGAGATTACTGACCATCATTTCATTTTTGATGACGTAGGATCATTAGAAATTCATGGCACTGTGTGATTAAAATGCAGACTGAAAATTTGTAAGGAAACCATCTAGATCTCAATTTGTTGATTTGATATGTTCATTTCTATCAACTTGGACACAGTTTTGCCCATTCTCCTTGCCCTGGAAGTGGATCCAGATTTCATAGAGTCGATTGTGATCTTAACACATTGTTCTTATTTCTGACAGTATTTTGAGTTTTAACATCTTCAAGAGCACATTCTTTCCCCTGTGCCATCAAATCTAGTCCTGGGAGGGAAGGAGACACTGGGCTCACCACCTGGATTTTGTTCCTTAATGACAGGCTCATAAAATTATAGAGCTGGTGGAAGCCTTCATGTTTGTAGCATTCTGGAAGGCCTCTGAGACTTACCCTCAGTCCTTACCTCTCTCTGCTCTGGAAGACAAGGGGCTGTTTTAGACATGAATTCCAACTTAAATTTGCCCAGCTGAGCAGGGGCTTTCCAGCTGAAAAGCCACAGAAAGGTACACAGGGGAAGTCTGCTTGGATTTCTGCTGGTCACATCTGTGCTCTGGGCTTAAAGATGCATGTCTTTCTCCTTCCATAAGAATTTGGCTTCCTCTTCAGTCCGCCATAAAAGGAGACTGTCAATTACTGACACTCTCATGCAGGTACATTACAATACATATTGTAATCAACATATATTGGAAATAACATTAAATTGTTAATATGATGGTCCAACTTTTGGTTGGACGGTATGTATCATCACACAGCTCTTTTGCTCCCAATTGGTATCAAGAGTAGATAAGATACAAGAAGAAAAAATTAGAGTCAAGGCTTAGAACACATGATAGTACCCCCATGGACCAAAAGTTAAATAGAAATAAGAGAATGTGAGGAGTTGAGGTGAAGAGTCTGCTGGAGTCCAGGACCGGAAGTAGGCATTAGCCCCAGGAAGCTGAGGTCATGCGGACGGAGCCTGAAAGTGCTCAGGAGAAGTGGTTCCAGAGCTTAGCTCACAGGTTGGAAGCCAGGACCTGACAGGAGTGCTGGATCTCACAGAGCACCTTCTCCCCATCCTGAATCTAAGTAAAATTTTGCTTAGTCGTTTGCTGCCAAACGACTGTCTTTGCCTAAATATAATGGACCTGGCCTAGGTGTCCAGCAACTAAAACAGGTCAACAGCTGATTCAATAATGGACCCTGGAATATCCCTAATCTCACCGCAAGGCAGCAGCTTCAACCCACTATTCTGAAACCTGTTTCTGGGATGGGGACCAAGAGATGAGGACAGCAGAGATAAATTAAAAACAAAAACAAAAACAATAGCAACATCAACAAACCAGGTTTTTGGCAAGAAGAGAAGTGAAACCAGACTAAGGATATAAAATAGGACAACAGAAGTGGAAGGTGTGAATTTAGAGCTTAATCCAATAGGTAGGTGAAACTCACAACACCCACTCCCCGTAAAGAATATACAATACTGTTCAAGTATACATGGGACATTTGCAAATATTAGCCACATACCAAATCACAAAGAACATCTCTACAAATTCCAGTGAATGGGTATTACTCAATCTCATGCTGTAAATTTCACAACAGAAAATTTTTCTTCATCTTTCTAATCTTACTTTACTGAAGTAAGTATTAAGCTATTTTGTGAGGCATCTGTTTCTTGTGTCTGAGGGATCATCAAAAGTTGTTATAAAGGACGTATCAAAGGATCGAGTGTGATGGCGGGTTAACCAATGGTGAGATCTGAGGTAGGGAGGTCCATGCATTTAGGGAGGTGTTGAATTAACCCAGTTTCCATCAAAGAGGGACTTAGACCCAGTGTGATGGGAGAGAGGTAGCTTAGTGTAGCGGTAGAGACAATGGGGTCTTGAATCACACAGATCTGTGTTGACTTGGAGCTTCATCAGTATCTTATTAAACCTTTATGAGACTCATTTGCTTCATGGTTAGACTGAGGAAAACATCCTAATTTGCAACATGGTTGGTATGATTAGAGATAATATATGTAGACACCTTTGCAGTTCTTGGCACATAATTACTACTCACCAAATATTAGACGGGGGGAGGTAGGGAGTGAAAGTTAGGGGTGATGTGTGGTGTGTCTATGTGAAAAGTGGAATGGAGATTACTTGGTAATTGACTATTTTTGAAGCACAGAAGATTAAAAGACAATTCTAGGAGCTGCAGGAACTCAATATTTGAATAAAATATTTGAATAAAAATTGAATACAAGTGTTTTTTACATGGCTCCAAACATCTAGGCATTTGTAAATGTCTAGATAATTAACTGATTTTTTTTTTTCAGCTCTTGTTCACAAGTTTGGAGGCATGTCAACAGCCCATAGCCTACAAATCAACCTGGCAGTTATGGGAGTCCTATTTTGACCATGGCTAATGATTTTTTACAAGATATAAAAATAAATATGGTGCACCTAAAATTTAAAATCTCTCAAGTATTTATTTAGTGTTTCACCATTTTCCAAATTGTACTCTGTGCACAAATCAGCCTCAGGCCCCTTTATAATTGGCACACGTATTTTTCCTTGAATCTAATGTAAATTTAGCTAAATTGTAACTCACTTCACTATTAATAAAATAGAGCTTTATATGAAGTCCAATCTTTTGTTATTCCTCATGTTTTCAGCAATTCACAATATAAAATTACAAACACTTTAAAGCAGTCGCTTTTTAAATACAAAATGAAAGAATTAAAGATCTTGATACTAAAATCCTTTTCTTATAACTTTATCATGTATCTGACTTGTACATGGGGGTAGAACAGAGATGATTTAAAAATTATTTTTTATTGAAAACCATAAACAGAAAGCACAAAATGTATGAGATGCTACAAGGAAAAAATATGTATATATTTTAAGTTTTTATTTAAATTGCTTCTTCGATGTGGCCTCTTCTTTCCCTTCAGTTGTGAAGTTTGTTCTGTCAGGCATTAGGTTGATTTCTGGAGTATTCAGGATGAGTTGTGTTTGTGGGGCGAGGCGAGCCTGGGGTCCTCCTTCTCCATCGTCATCTTCTCTTTCTCTTTCTCCATATATTTTAATGTTATGCTTCACCAGTTAAGCAGGGACAAAAAGATGGAAAACCAATCAAAATATCAGATAAGCAAATAAACATGATAGAAAGGAAGGTATGGAAGAAAGATGTAAAGAAAGACAATTATGAAATAAACAGAGAGCTCTGTAAGCCTTATAAAAAGGAAAGCAGAGACCAAGACCAAAAACGGATAGCCTTCTTGGGGGATAATGTGATGTTAAGTCACTTGTATGCTATACTTTCTTCCTCACTTAAACATCTGCTTGTCTGTACCATCCGATCCAGATACAGATGTCCTTTCTCCATTGCAAGAAATTCCAACTGGTTTCTTCCTTCAATCATGCCACCTTCCTTCTGTTTATGAATTACTTCGAAAATGTATCTTTCTTCTATTATCGCCAGTGTCTTCTAGAAATTTAAGTTGTGAGATACATTATGCCCCAGAAGCTGCCATCTACACTCTGCCTTGCTTTCTTCACACTCTAAAATGTCTTCAATGACCTTACTACGTTTGCTGCTTCCATTTCCTTGATATCTGGTCACATCTAAATTTTTGATGAGCAATGATAATCTAACCAACAAATCCAATGGTCTTTTTAAAGTCTTCTCTTTGTTTCCTCTTTACCTTTTAATCATATAGATATTATTTTTTAAGATGAAGATCTTCTTGTTTAAGATCTCTTCATCTAGATTGTGTAAAACCACAAAACCCTAGTTCTTCACCTAAGCCCTCAGACCTCTCCTTTACCTCTTTTGAAGGTTTCTTTCCTCCCTCCACCTTGACTCCCCATCCAAACACAGAGGTTCTAGGACTCTCTTTTCTTGTTTAATACCTTCTCAATTACAGAGATCTCATACACTTTCTCAAATTTCCATAATCACTTTCATAATGACTTTCCAAAGATCCAGATTTAACTTTGACTTTAATCTACCTGCAGGACACCTATCTCCTTTTTATATTTTCCCACCTGGGTATTTGTTTGACACTCCAAAGTTAACATCTTGCATCTGGAAACAGACTCCTCATCTTCCTCTGTAAGCACGAAGGCATTCCCAACTTCAGGAGATTTAGAAGCGAAATAAGCCATTTTGGTCTGATTCTGCCCCTCTTCGGATCAACTTCTCTAATTAAGCACCAAGAATCACCTGGATCTTTCTCTTTATTGTGCTTCCAGATTATTTAAAAAAATATATTCCATTTTTATTATCATCATCTGAATTTCTTAATCTTAATTTCTTCATCTTAAATTCTTTCTTTACTTAGGTAGCACAGAAACAACTACTTACCTCATCTCCCTGACCCCAGTCTTTTCTCCATGAACACTCTTGTCTGTCTGAGTTTCTAATACTTATCATTTCCTGGCTTCTCACAGGATCATACACCTATCTTATTCTGGTACTCAGTACCTTCTCCTGACCATTTTAGCTTTATCTCCCCATTCCCAGTACCCTTTGTCCTGGCTTGCGTGTTGTACTTAGTATGAACTGGACGTGATTTATACCTCATTGCGCAATGCTCTGTTCCTGCTATTTCTTTCCCTGGAGCCTCTCCCACATCCTCTCTACTTCAGTTAAGGACCAACTTAACCAATTTTACCCTCACTTCCTTCCTAAACTCTTTCCTGATCATCCCAGCCCAATTACCCTCTTCCTTTGGTAAGTGTCTCCAGTACATACTGCTGGGTATTGTCTCTTAGTGAGACTATAATACAAAAAGTAATACCTGGTATACCCTTCAGTGCCTGGAAGAGCGCTATATGCCATACGAGGTGAATATTAAGAATCTTTTTAAATGATTTTACTGATCATAACTTGCTCATCCAATTATGCCTCCTCTTTCTGCAGATTCCCTCTCCTAAGACTCAGTTTTTCACTCTCATCTCTTCTACATTTTCCCCAAAAATGTCACATCCAGTTCTTAGCTACTGGAAAACAAAAACCACTCTTCCTAAATTGCTATGTCAAAAAGAGTAATTAAATACCGTTGAGGAAAGTTGACTGATTTTCCACCAGCCAGGCACTGGAATTTTTTTTCTTTTTTAGTAACAAGAGCCATTTTGTGGGCCAATTGACCTAGTTTAGGATGACATACATCCAGGTTCACCTGGGACAGTCCTGTTTTATGCCTGTTGTCCTGGACTAATTATTAATAGTACATCCTTTTGCTCTCAGGAGTGTCCTAGTTTTGATGATAAATTATATGGTTACTTTACCTGTAGTGCCTTTTGTAAAAACGCATTTTTTTTTGTAATAGAAACTAAAAAGCAACACTCTGTAGTATTTTAATCATGTGTCATTGAGTACTCCCCTACTATAAAAACCCACAAGCATTTTTAGTAATGAGTTGAATTTTGTAACTTGCAGGGGGAAACGTGTTTGCTTCGAGATGGCTCCTCAGTGTTTGCGTGTCCCATCTTAGATGATGTGCACTGGAGTGTGAGGATGGGCTGAGGCCTATGCATTTATATAGGTGCCATCCGGGGAAGGGCTAAAGGCAGAAAGTTGTCTGTGACTGAGGAAAACCACAGAAATATCTTTCAAAGAACGCGGTACCAACTGGCCTGTACTGGACCCCAGCTACTGCCAACTGAAAAACGGAAGCAGCTTCTAAATCCAATGGAGTTCAGACCAGGGCACAGAAGCTCCAAACCCACGAGCAGAGAGCGAAGATCGGTGGTCAGGGACCTGTAGGGAAAAGGAAAGAGCCATACCTCGTAGGCGGACCCAAACCTCCGGGGAAGAATTTGGCTGCATTGGTTAAAAGAATCAAGAAACTGTTTATATATTTCCTCTGAGGCATCATGGCTCTTAAAAATATTTTGGCCACGTTCCAGGTCTGCTCCAGAACTCTGTTCAGTGTGAGCTCTCAGATTTCAGCAGGGGATTTGCTGTCAGAGGTTTTGGTTCTGATTCATGGCAAATTTTCACATCATATCATTTATAGGGAACTCAGAGAACATGCATATACGGGGAGTTGAAAAAGCATGTTTTCAAATCTTAAAAGGAAAGGGGATCGTTTTAAAATCTCCTCTGTTATTTATGTATAAAAAGCCATGTACGATTGCGTTCCTAGAGAGGTCTTCGGTTCCTCTTACTTAGAATGTAATGTATACGTAATGGTTTATTTCACTTGTAAAAAAATATATGCAGTCCCACTACATAAAATCTTGCAGCTACTCGCTGATGCTTTTCGAAAACCTGGCTACCTTCCACCACCTTTGCCTTGTCTATGAGCGTGCTCCAAGTGGGTCATTGCTGCATCTCAACCTTCATTTGTGATTCTTTCTGGTGGATTCCGATGGCCAAACTTCCGCCTTTGAAAATTGTCAGTTCTGGTCTGGGGTAGCAATGACGGAGGTTGGTTTGTCTTGTCAGAGTTCAAAGGAGAACATGAGTTTTCTTCCCTGGCCCCCTCGCTTTTCTTGCTTTCCGAAGTAAGTCTGCAGCCCCACTGGGACTTCAGCCTCCTCTCTGGGCATGTGTGTGCTGGCAGGGTGAGGCCCCTGCTCACCTTCCCAAAGGAAGGGGCTGAGACTGGAAGCAATGGCCAAATGAAACGTGAAGGTATTAATTTTTAAACTCCCACACCAGTTGCTGTACCTGTCACTGTGGGCTTCTGAATTTCATTAGTGTTGACAGAGATGAGCGACATGTCCTAATTGAGGGCTTGCACCTGCAGCGTGACAAGCCCCGGTTTCTTTATTAGTACTAGCAGACGGCCTCGTTCCCCACATCTGTCCCGGGAGGTAGTAACCACGCCCACAGAATGTGGAGTTGCACGAGGGCGATGGAATTGCACGCCGGCGTCCAAAGAAAGTCTCTTCCACGTTCAGCCACTCTTGCAACCCCCTTACCCTTAATACACCGAAATAGCTCCATCTTTGTAAGCCCCATAATCGAAACAGAAAAGAAGAGACAGAATGGGGATAGGAAGAAGAAACATAGAGGGAGACAAGGGAAGAGTATGAAAGGAGTGGGAAAAAAAAGAGAACAAATATTTGAGCTCATTTAAGTAAAATCTCAATATTTTTCTATTAGGTCTTCAGATCATTTATCTGCTCACATAATTTCTGTTTAATCGGTTGTTAAGAAGCAATAGCTTTGGGGCCCTGGGTGGCTTAGTCATTAAGCATCTGTCTTCAGCTCAGGTCATGATTTCATGGTCGTGGGATCGAGCCCCACGTGGGGCTCCCTGCTCAGCAGGGAGTCTGCTTCTCCATCTCCTCCCCACCTGTGCTCTCTCTCTTGTATCTCTCTCTCTCTCTCTCAAATAAATAAATAAAATCTTAAAAAAAAAAAGGCAATAGCTTTGTGTCAACATTGTGTCCATACACTGATATGAATACAAAATTCACTCACACCCTTGGATCTGTGTTATCTATTATGACTTTAACTAAAATTATTCTCAGATGAGATCAAAAAAGGGGTTCAAGTGACTGTACTTCTATTTACCATTACTTGTAAGTACAAACCTACACATACTTGTCACTGCCGTACATGATGCATACATATACAGCTGGTCATATCGGTGTGCAGTGGACAGTCATTCAAGAATTGCTCATTTGCTGTCTTTAATAAGTGGAATTATTTGCACAACCCAATGAAAAGTTGTTTATATATATAAATAAAACTAATGAATATGTATGTGATATATATCCTAACATGTTTAATTTGAAAATGTACAATATTTTAAAACACAGAATCATTTCATATATTAATTAATGAGTGCAATTATTTTGCTTTTTCCATAAGCTATTCTGTACCTTTTTTGAAGGGCAATAACAATAGAAAACATTTGACTCAGATTAGAGTTTCAGATATAATTTTACCACTTATTATGTGTGTGATTTTGATAAAATCATTTAAATTACAAATCAGTGAGAAAAAAAAAAAAAGGTAATTCCATAGAAAATTGGGCAGATATTTTGAATAGGCACTTCCGAAAAGATGCCATCTAGATGGCTTATAACCATCAAGGAAAGTCAAGGCAGAACCATAACAAAATAACCACTACACAGTGCAGAGAATGGCTAATATCAGAAAACCTGCCAATTCTTTCAAGGTAAGTCTCATAAATTTCCGAGACAGCTAGGAGTTCAAGATGAGGGAAGAGATGAATCTTAGGGTGGAAAGCCTTAGGATGGAAAACACAATCAACAGCTCCCATTTCATTCATCCCAGCAAGCAGCTCCTTGCTGTTTCACCATCAAGCCACCAGGGAGAAACATATTAGGGAAGAGGACTGCATTCCCCCCAACACTAGGGGTTTAGGTACGGACAGAGAAGGGAACGTCAGATGCTAGTCAACCTCTACCTGCATTTGTTTCTTCATCTCCTGACCCAGTAGGGCCTGACACTATCTATCAGAGCCAAGGACACCTTGCCGTGAGCTTCAGTGAAGTCCTTGGGCAATGGTCCAAGGTGAGGGAAGAGCAGAACCGAAGTCATTTTTATTTTTTAATTTTCCCTCTCAGAGTAGCTGCCGATTGTCTTCCTTCCCTGGTTGCAGAACCACCTTCAGTTTCTACAGTTTTCTCACTTGCTGCATTGCTGGTACACTTGTTGTTTGCCATAGTACATGTTTTACTCTGTATTTTTTCAAGGATTGCTTGTTTGTTTGGTTGGCTGGTGGCAGGCAGAGAAATCAAGGTTGGCGAGATGGAGAGCCTATAGTAGTCAATACCTGCTTGGACATATCTGGGCTTGACATGCAGATGCTAACACGGGCCCCAGTCCTGGAAAATTACAGAATTTATTACATGTTAGGTCCCTAGTAGATAGTGTGGATCAAGCCAGAGTCTGAAACAAGGCTACTGGGGAGAATCAAAGGCAAGAAATAAGACCTAAAAAATAAAGAGGAGAAAGTGCAAAGTTGTGTGGACAAAACAATCCATATGAGCTGGGGGCTGGATATATTTAGCATTTCATCCAAGTTTAAACAAACTGAGCATGTGTACTGAGGCTTAGCATTACGTAACTACTGAATGAATTCAGTTATACAATTTCTTAAAAATAGATCTTATTTCCCACCTTCAACATCGTTAAGCACAAAGTTTGTGTCATATACTCTTCTAGGCTAGTGGGAACATGGTAGACCAGGTCACAGCCCACAGGAAGCCAGTGATGGAAAATGGAATGTAAAGAAGTATGTATAATAACATACGGACTCAGGGGGCGCCTGGGGGGCTCAGTCGGTGAAGCGTCTGCCTTCGGCTCAGGTCGTGATCTCAGGGTCCCGGGATCGAGTTCCGCATCGGGCTCCCTGCTCACCAGGGAGTCTGCTGCTCCCTCTCCCTCTGTCTCCTCCCCCTGCTCATGCTCTCTCTCAGTCTCTCTCTCAAATAAATAAATAAAATCTTTTAAAAATTAAAAATAATATACAGACTCATGTGACCCAATTTCAAGTTGATTGGACTCAGAGCCCGGATGAAGGGTTTGGTCTGGTACAAGGATGGGAAATCTTCTTCCTCCCTAAAACATGACGAAGAATAAAGGATTGGTGGTAAGAAGCAGGGGGAGTTGATTTTTCTTAGGTTAGAAACTCACCAGATTGCCTATTCTGAGTGAGGAGGTGGCCAAAAATTAGAAGTCTGAAAAGAGTGTTAAAGGTTTCAAACATCAAAGAGCAGAGTAAGAGAGAGGAGTATGGAAACAGAGAAGTGTTGTCAGACAACCAAGACCAGCTGGGGTTGAAAATCATGAATTTACAGTGAAGCAACATGGGTAATTTTGTCATTTTTTTTTTGCCACCTGCAATTACCCAGATTAGAGTCATCTGTGATTGAGGTTGTTGAGTGGGGCTGACTGAAAGAAAATAGAGGATGATTTGGGGATCCTGGGCAAGAGAGGTAATTGAATTGATGCAAAATTAAGTGTTGACACCATATTGAAACGTTTTGTTAAATAAGTCGTAACAGCCAACGATTCAATCTCCAAGATTGAAAAACAATAACCCTATGCAGGATTAACTGGAACAACCATCCTTTAGCTGCATGGTATTCGTTTTGCTTTGTAAAAACAGCTCCAATTAGAAATTAAAATAAAAATTTGTGCAAGATAAATGGCTCAAAGACTTTGCAACACTATCTTTTGCTTTCATATTTTACTAAAATATTTAAAAGAGCTACAAAATTGGGTAATTTAAGAAGCAGTTACTAAGATTTGACCTTTTAAGTGATGAAGCAGCTTGAAAATAAGAAAGGTTTAGATGGGTTGATGACTTCAGTGCTACCTCATTAACGCACGGAGAAATACGTCCCAAGATATTTAAAGAAGAGCTAAAAAAAAAAAAAAAAAGGTGCTAACATAATCTGTGGCTAATCGTCTCATCTCAGAACACGTATTTTATGACCAAAGCAAACCTGCAAACCCAAAGAGTAAAAATCATAAGTCTGGTTTCTAAGTTTTTAGCTTTTGTTTCTTACTTCTAGGTAGCAAACATACTATAATTTGTGTCCTCTCAAGTTAACAGTAAGCACAGTGGAACCACTTAATGTGATCACAGACTGAACCCAGCAAAACATTATCAGTCCTGGTGAGAGTGGGAAATAAAGATGTGCTGTTGTTAGTGGATATCTGAAAGATCCCCTTAGCTGGATAATTCAAACGTTGGAATGCTAGTTTGGGGGTACTACTTGGTACTTTGAGTCTCAGACAAGCTATCAACTCGGGTTCTGAAAGTTTCTGAACGTGCAAATCAGCAGATCTATTTTATTTTTTTTTAGCATGGTATTGTTCATCAGGGAGAGATGCCAACAGATCAAAGTCAAAACGTGCTTAAAAATGGATACATTGTGTAACTATCGAATAGCTAGGCAGTCTCGAAAAAGGCTTGACTTTCTTAGCCTCCATTTCTTCCAACTATTAAATCAAAGAAATGCTGGTCAATAATTTCTAAAAGTCCTTTCAGTCCAAATGTTATGTTCCCTTTAAAGATAGTATTTTGTGGGTTGTACATATTACCCCTCAACAGTGCCTAGTGTAGCTCTTGAATAAAAAGGAAGTGACTTATTATGATGCTATCTGAAGAGGGTGATCTAATAGGTCTGTGGAGTGGGAAAAGTGACTGGAAAACATAGAACTTAGTTTTGTGTCTGTTAATTGCTTCCAATGGTGTTAACCGTTTCCACAGTGGTGGCATTGGAATTATCATCTACCCTTCCTGTTGCTGGATCAAGATGCAATAATGCATACGAAAGAACTTTGATCAAATAACATACTATGATCATAACGGACTATAGCAATATAAGAGATCTGTACTCTGTGCACGTTTGATCATGTGTCATCGTTAACCTGTGGAAGCCCAGGAGCTATGCAGCCGCACTGGAGTTAAATGGTCAGTATTTATAGGTCCACCAGGAAAATTGGATTATATGAAGTAGATCTGTTAGACCGATTCTCCCCCAAATGAATCTTTCAATAAAAGAAGTCCCAGCTAATATCCCTGAAGCTTTGTTTGGGTGACCTTATAGGTTGATACTAAAATTCACTTGGATGAGAAAATGGGCAGGAACAGCCCAGGCAGTTTTGAAAAAGAACAGTGGTGAAGGCATAGCAGGGCTGGTGGGCAAAGATGTCTGTTCCACGTGGTAACAAAACATTTTAAAGACGGTCATTAAAATTTGGTCATTTTGGCATAAGAATAGGCACAAAGACCATTAGTATTGACTCAAGAATCTATTTAATTTGCCAATTTAAAATGTTAAAATGGAAGAAATCTGAAATATTCTGCAGGCGGGTGACCATTCACTGTCCTTTTTTAAAAAAGTTAGAATCCTAACTGACATTCACAAAATTCTAAATGTAGAGGAGCAAAAACTCTGAAAAATGATACAATAAAATGTAGTGGAATATGCTCGCTAACTTGATCTTGATTGGAGTATGCTCTTTATCAAAATACAAAATGCAAAATCCCGGGTGCCTGAATGGCTCAGTCTGTTAAGTGTCCGACTCTTGGTTTCGGCTCAGGTCATGATCTTGCAGTGGTGGGATCAAGCCCTGCGTGGGGCTCCCCGCTCAGTGTGGAGTCTGCTTCAGACTCTTTCTCCTACTCCCTCTCCCTCCTCCTCTGCTTCTCCCCACTCGCACTCTCTCTCTCTCTCTAAAATAAATAAATTAAGTCTTTAAAAAAATCCAAAAGCCGGGCGCCTGGGTGGCTCAGTTGGTTAAGCGACTGCCTTCGGCTCAGGTCATGATCCTGGAGTCCCCGGATCGAGTCCCACATCGGGCTCCCTGCTCGGCAGGGAGTCTGCTTCTCCCTCTGACCCTACCCCCTCTCATGTGCTCTCTCTCATTCTCTCTCTCTCAAATAAATAAATAAAAATCTTTAAAAAAAAAAAATCCAAAAGCCATAAAGAAAAAAAATTGAAAAAATAGTGAAATGCTAAATAGAAACTCTCATAAAATTAAAAGATGATTTGCAAACTAAAAACTACTTATATCCTCTATACCAAATGATTAATGTGTAGAATAAAGAAGCTTTTTCTTTATTAGAGACATTAGAAATTCAGAAAAGACGGAGGGAGGGAGGAAGGGAGAGAGAGTGGGAGAAGAAGGTAGGAGGGAAGGAAGGGGCGAAGGAATGGACCTTACTTCACATGAGGGGAAACATAAATGTGTCTGTATATATGTTGTATATATTGTGTTTATATATTTATATATGTGTGTATATATTATTTTTATACCTGGTATATATTTATGTATTACATATATATTGATATCTGAATATGGACAGTTATCAAGGGGGGCTTATCTTAATCTGCCAAAGCAATTGGACCGCTGAGAATAGGAGAATAAAACCAGAAGTCAGTAGTTAAAAACTAATGGCAGGTCTCATATTGGAAAAAGCCTAACTGAGATCGGAGAGTAGGGTTGAAACAAAACAAAATTTTTTTGTGAGAAGCAGGGTCTTTAGAGTCCGGGGCCTGCTGACCGTATAACATGACGTTAAACACCTAGGTTTAGAATAGGGTGCTTACAAAGGAGACAGTTTGAGCAGAAGCCTCTAAACTGAGTGAGGGGATAAATTATGATAGCAAATCTGTTTACCGATATTGATTGATAGCAATCTTGGAGTCCTGTTGCACAATGGAAGTGCTCTCTATGCTTCCAAAGGACTTTTGGCCGTCAGATGGACAGGAGTGGGTGACGGTTGAGGCGATTTTACTTGCGTCTCTAAGTTTAGTTGGAACCAAACGATTTTGTGGGAGAGACAGAAAAGTGGCCATATGTGATTTTAAATTCTCTTCCCAATTGACTTGTGATATTTTATTCCTGGGAATGCACAGGCAAATAAAATAACACCGAATCAAAATAAAGTTTTCCGATGAGGTGGTTTGGCTTAATCAAGCATTTAAATACATTCAAAGCATTCTATTTAGGTTATGTGAATTTTTAAAAATACAATCTTATGTCAAGGTAGACCCAATTTCCATCGATTTCTCTTCTATTCTTATACATTCTAAGATATATTTATAGCTATTCATGTGAAAATAGCACCTTTAATCGTACTTTAGACTTGCCAAAAAACGGTTAATGGATTTTATGGAATTCGTTCAGGTCTAAATTTATATGAAGAGCTCATGGTGGTCTTATGTACACAGTTTGTTTTGCTTTAAACATCATTAGAATTCATTATGTGCCCAATAAACATTTTATTGAGGGTTTCACAATGTCCACGGCCATATAGCTATGTTAACAGCCAAAACGTTTGTTGAGCTTCAGTTCTTTTAGGCATATTAGTTATGGGAAATGGAGTGTTTGGGAACTGGGGACAGAGGCCAGAGAAAGGAGTCTGGGGGTGGCCTCCCCTCTGTCTGCCCCAGGGTCTGTGCTCCTAGGGGGTGGAGCAGAGTCTCTCCCGCCCCAGAGCAGTGTCCGGGCAGGATGTCAGCAGAATGTTCCCGCAGCACTGGTGTTGTCCCCATCCCAGGCGTGCACCCTTGCCCCGGCTTCTCTTCCTGTGTGCCCGCAGGCTAGCGCCACCTCAACTCCCAACAGAGAGCCCTGACGTGCCTCCGACAGGAAATGGTTGTCTACCGCTTAGAATAAATCAGACTCCGGAGCCCGGAATTAAAAGGCGTCTGTGATCTAATCCTGAACTGTTTGGCCTGCCTTTCCCAATTCCTTTCATCTATCCTATGCTTCAGGAGTTATTATATTCCCACCACCCCAAGCTTTCACCCGACCCTGGTGTTGCTCCCATCACCTTAAATACTCTCCCTCTCTCCCTCCTATCTCTGTGTATTCCAAATTCTGCTGTTCTTCAGAGCCTAACTCAACTTGCACATATTTCTAAGAACCTTCCTCATCCCCTGATCCTTTTTCATTGTTAAAATCTTTGGAATAACCTTGGTAACTTGGTAACATTTATCACTTGCCCCTGGGAGATGTCTCGTTTCCAAAGTAGATTCTGATAAATGTAAGCAGATGTCCTAGGGGAAGAGGGTGAACACATCGCTAGGATTATTACCGCGGAATTTAAGCAAATCTCTGGAAGGGCATGAAAAGTAAAGACTTTACCTTTACTACCCTGGGACATCCCCAGAGAGGGAGATGTCTTCAGCTTTACGTTCCTGGAGTGTCCCCTTATACACACATTGGCCATAAATACCTTTTCTCAGAGGGCTTAAACCATGCAGAAACATGAGATGATTATGAAGAATTGGCTTCAACAACTATCATGTGTCAGGCACATTATATACCTTTTATCTTCAATCCTAACTACAACTCTATAATTTAGATATTATTATTATACCAGTTTTGCAGATGAGGAGCCTGAGGCTCTGAAAAAAGTCAAATAATATGCCCAGAGCTACAGAGGTACTAAGTACCAAAGTCAGGAGTCAAACTGTGGTCAGGGAAAGACAATTATCATACGATTTCACTCATATGTGGAATTTAAGAAACAAAACAGAGGATCATAGTGGAAGGGAAGGAAAAATAAAATAAGATGAAATCAGAGAGGGAGACAAACCATAAGAGACTCTTAACTCTAGGAAATAGAATGAGGGTTGCTGGAGGGGAGGAGATGGGGTAACTGGGCGATGGGCATGAAGGAGGGCACGTGATGTAATGAGCACTGGGTGTTATATAGACTGATGAATCACTGACCTCTACTTCTGAAACTAATAATACACTATATGTTAATTAATTGAATTTAAAAAAGAAAAGAGTCAGACTGGTCATTTGGCTTGAAAGCCCATACTTTTGCCATCACCAATCTGATGCAGCACACCTTTCACTGAAAGTAGCCTCATGATGCTAAATATGAATTTCTTTAATGGCATATATTTCCTATTTTTCCTATTCTCATGTAAGCTGCTTGAGGACAGTTATGTCTTATATCCTCTCTTATGCCTAATGAAGTGAATAGCTTATGATTATTGTATGCCTTATTAAGATTGCCTGGGTGAGGAAAATCTGCCAAAACACATACGATGAAAACTTGACATTATACCACCTAAATAATACATGATTGTGGAAAAGAGGTCACATCATAAAATTCAAATATAGGAACCTCTTACCTGAAATATTAATAATGATCTCAACTATTTTTTACTCCAGTGACAATTTAGCCTGAATGTTTATGAAAATTTGATGCCTAAAGTTTAGAGAAAGTAAGAGTTGATAATAAACAATGAGGAAAAATATACAGCTAAATTGTATGAGTCAACTCACATGAGATCTCATGTTTTAATATAGGATATCTTGAAAAATGAAACATTTATTTCATTTGAGAGTGAAAACTTCTTCCATTCAAACCAGAAATAAGCTCTATGCTGAAGAGTCAAAAGTAGTGATTGACTTACAGACTTTTTCTCCCCTCAATCTGGTTCTGGGGCAAAAGTCTTTTTCTTTTTTTATGACAGTTTTTTCTAAAATTCTCATCTTCTGTTTACATGGTCTGTCTTCTATTTTCATAATTCATATCACTGGAATAGGTGTTTGTATTCCTTCCTTATCTCAAACCAGGCTGCTCACTGTTGAGAACTTAATGAGCTTCTGAAGTAAAAACATCAGAGACTATTAAACACCCATTGCAGAACTTAGTCCCAGCCTTATCATGTAGGTCCTCTACTCAAGTTATTCAGTAGAATAAATATATTTGCTTGCATTTCCCCCTTTGGGCCAGCATTCACTGCTTTCTTTTCCTCCTTATGTTAAATCATGAGTTTTTAAGGCTGGTCTTGCCTTCCTACTAAATAACTTGCTTTGGACATGTGCTCCTTCTTGAGCTACAAATCCCTACTCCCCATATATATGGAAGGAACAAAATATATTTACATAACATTTTAATAAATGTTAAAAGTGATATTTTAAAATAAAAGAAGTATTTTTTACCTTTCTTCACAAAGATAGAAGAAGAAAACAGAAATGCAAGGACTCATGAGTGGGAGGAAGGTTACGTTTCGTTATGCTTTATTTTTTTTCATTATGCTTTAAACTACTTTGACAGTTGTTTTTCTTACATGTAGGCATGATATTAAAGTGTTAGCTCTATGTGTGTGTGTGTGTGTGATTTATTGTGGAACCTCTTTACCCAAAAAAAGTGCTGCTATTTTAGTAAAGTTCAATATATTTCCTTTGGGGAAGATTAAATAAAATATGTTAACTCAGTTAAATTTGGAGTCTGATGACAAATGAATAAATGTGTTCCAATTAGGCAGGCACAGGAAATCTGTCCAGCAAAGGACTAAACTGGGAAATAAAGTTTGAATGTACACTGGCAAAATTTTGCTGTTTGTTGCTTTAGAGTTCAGTGCCATAATATGACATTATTTTTAAGTAGTAAATTAGAGTAGAAATAACTTCCCTGTATTCTGGCACACAGCCCAGCTATACGGCTATCTATACATGAAAATTCAAATACACAATTCGAAGATAAAATGAAACTAGGATGGAGTAGTGGAATATATTTTACATTTGATTTTCATGTCTGACATTTAAAAAGAAAAAGGATATGTGTATTTAACCCCAAATGACATGCCAAACTACACTCAGGGACTACTCAGTTACTACCTGTGATAATGGAACTAACTTATTCTGGAGGTAGGGAATATATTCTTACTGTGGATTTTTTTTAAGATTTTATTTATTTATTTGACAGAGAGAGACACAGCGAGAGAGGGAACACAAGCAGGGGGAGTGGGAGAGGGAGAAGCAGGCTTCCCGCTGAGCAGGGAGCCCGATGCGGGGCTCGATCCCAGGACCCCGGGATCATGACCTCAACCAAAGGCAGACGCTTCACCGACTGAGCCACCCTGGTGCCCCCTTACTGTGTATTTTTAAATCTATTATTTTATGTAAGGGGTAATTATAAAAATAGTGTTAGGAATTAACTTGGGGTCAAACAAGTTCAGGTCAGTTGACTTTGGTAGGTAAAGCTAGGAAAATAAATACTGAGGCATATTTTCATGTGTTTTGCTCAAGATCAAAACTGAAGTTGATGGCAGACAGTTGGATGTCCCAACTCTATACATGTTTCTAACAGTAGAGGTTTGGAAAAAGATGACGGATAAAAGCTAATGCTCTCCCACTTCATAATCCCAGAGTGACCTAGTGGAGAGGTGTACAAGGTAATGTTGCTGTTAATGCTAAACTCACAGATGTAGGCATACTTTTCTATGTTGTGAGTTTCAAATCTTTGAAAAACACATACAGATGTAAACAGAAAACTGGAGACTACTCCACGTTCCCCAACTTCTTCCTTTTATTTAACCCTCAAAGCCCAAACAAGGTTATGTGCCCTGGGAAGTAGCCAGAGCACCCCTTTTATCATGGGAACAGAAACTGAGTTCCTCTGCTATGTCTGTTCATAGAATAACTGTTTCTCCTGCAGGGTAACCCATGCTTCCAGCCCCTTGTCCTTATTAAAGGGAGAATCAAACTCAGCGAGAAGAAAAACCTGGTAGCAGTAAAATAATAAAATGATTTATCTCTTAATTATTCTCACATTTCCTATGAGGGCTAGTTTTCTTTCCCAAGGTTGTAAGACTCAACACTGATCATCAATTGTACTATAGTTTCCATTTCTTCTAGGCTACCTAAAAGTGCATCTTTGGTATGGTGTTTTTGGTTGAAGATAAATCAAAATATGATATATTCTTTTCCCCAAACCATAATGGTGTGCCATTTTTTGAAGTAAATTTCGAGGTAAACCCGTTTCTGATGTCTGAAAGAATTACAGCCCAGCACTGAGGATTCAGTCCGTTGAATTAAAGATGGACAGGGTTTCTCAGATGACTGGAATTTAATTTCAAGTAATGAACCAAAAGGATTTAAAAAGTTGATGTTTTCCATGCTGTTGAGTTAACACTATTTGCAGATAAAGTTTGCATCACCTTGAACAACGACCTTTCTATTTTTTTTTTTTTTTGAAAACACAATCATACTCTGGAAGATGTAAAAATGACTCGTGCATATGAGACACTCCCTGAGCTCAGACAGGAGCTGAAAAATGTGGGAAAATGAAACCTAAGACTTCATAATATATTAAAAAAAAATAGGGGTTGTAGAATATCTCCCAGCAGAGAGAGAGAGAGAGAAAAAAAACAGCTATTTTCAAGAGTGCTATGCAAAATGGAATATATAATTGCGGTTTTGTTTGAAGGACTTCCTAGGTCTTTCAAAACATTCCGATCCCACTTTTCTGTCTCCAGACCAATGTACTGCCAGGCAGCCATTCACATGAAGCGTTAGGAGCTGGATATACCATCGCCCTTGGGGTGGTGCTGCACCTCTGTCGATTTTGATAAATTTTAAGTGTAAATGATTGAATAGTTTAAAAATGAGTGGCTTTTAGAGAACTATTATAGGTGAGTAGAACTGCACTAAAAGATCACAAGATGGGGGCAGGTTAATGTGTGTGGCAATCTAATTGTTATCGGAAAAAAATAATCTCCTTGAGCCTAACAGCCGTAGAGAATTAGGCAACAGGACTTTGACAGATAGGCATCAAGTTTCAGTTTGAACTAAGTGTTTTAGCTTTTATCTCTGTCTATTCATGATAACTTCTGAGGAAGCTGGGTGACTTTGACCAAATTTAGTAGAAAGTTCAAGAGGTACCTTAAGTTTAATTAATGAGTCAGCCTGCCACCTTGATTTAATACAAGTTTGGATGATTTGGGCCTATTTTAAATATCAGTTTTCCTATTTTTTGTATCAAAGAAAATAGCCAGGTCCTTTAATATTGCCTTCCTTGATGTAAATGTGGATTTAGAGCAACTCTTGGTTTAATCTCCACGGAGACCATTTGTTTCAGATAATGCATATATTTTGTTATAACCTTCAACATAAATGATAATGGTAGAATTTCCTCTCGTTTTTAACTCAAACACATAAAATTAAGGTTTAGAAAGGATTTTTTTTTTTTTTTCTGTAGTAGATAAAATGTGAAGGTAACAATCTCTGAAGACTCTGGTGACAAGTGACATTTTGTGAGACCCCCTAGTAGAACTCTGATCTTGTATAACCTATAGGCAGCAACCTTTGTGCTCTACCCCACTTCCACACACGCACAACATTTTTAGGAACTACAGTATCCTACAGATTACCCAGGAGATGTCCTAGATACACCATGAAGCAGGTGCAGCCAATTCCTGTGTAATGTTGCTCTCCAGTCTCCTCTTCTAATCTCCTGTGCTATTAGAAGCCTCTGTTTCTAAGACCCACCAACGCTGCTTGTTGCCAAAGCACTGCCGAATTCTCTGGTGTTGGCCAAGTGGAAAGGCTGGTTGTATCCTAAGCAGCGGTTTAAAGAATCCCTTTAGACTGCATAGTAATTTTTAAAATAGCTCTTTAAAAAAAAATAAATAAAACTCCCTCCCTTCAAACATTTCTGAGTTTCAGACGCCTCCATTAAGTAGAATCTGGGCTGGGTTACATAGCTCAGTAACACATGTCCACAGAAACAGCTCTCCCCACTGCTGATTAGGCTTTCTTGCCTGTCTGCTAGATTTTCTGTGCCCATGGAGTTACCTTCCAGGAAATTCTTCAGTCTCTCTTGCTGGTAGCCTTAGGTAAGGCTTCCCCAGTAAGGTGCCCGAATGGGGCTCTTTCAACGCAGTGATGGTGTTAAACCTTCAGCCATTTGCTGATCATCTCCGTTACTTTTACAGATAAAAATCTTTTGGGGGGGAAGAGAGCTATTCGGATGCAAGTGATTACTAAATGTTCCAGGCTATCGTCTGGAGCCCTGTAACTGCTGAGGGTAGAATGAGATTCTGGAGGTAGCTCAAGATGGATGCCATTGCAGGTTTCCCAGTGGGCTCACATGTGCGTTATGATGTTATCTCGAGTATTGTGATGGACTCTCTTGAGGCAGCCATTCTCTGGAAATCTATTAGTGAGACACAGTAACCAAATACAGGAAGCCACACATCAAAGTGCATGTGCATTTTAAGATCCGTGCAGCTTCTCTCTGGACGAGGGAGATGCCACGTCAGTGTGCTTCTCCTCGTATTCTGTTGTGCAAGTTACCCCCGAGTCTCATCAAAGACCCTCCTGAGCATGTAGAAACATTCTCCAGATCTCATGAGGTTTTAAATCCTCTGCAGCATCCTTGGTGCTGATGGAGAGGCAGAAAGGGCTGCCCTGTGGTTTGCTGTACCTCCCATCAACCCTGGTGTGTGCAGGCAACAGCCTCCTGCTCACACGTCCTCATCCAATAAGGAACCCCATTTCTGCATCCAGTCTTCTCTCCTGAGTGGACCCGGCGTGCAGCTCCCCTCTCTGGCTCTGTCCGACATGACCCCGCAGATAAGAATTATTTCGGGATCAAACCAGTACCGGCACTTCAGGGACGAGCTGCCTGAGGTTTGTCTTCTGTGATTATTTCATGCCTTCCTACAGTCTGGGCACAAAACTGAATAAGGCCAATTTCACATGTGTGTTATAGTGAAGACATGCCTCTTTTTGCTTTTGCAAGTATCACAAGGAGAGTATGTTGTTCCTACAGACCCCAATAAATCAAGAAGTTAAAACAGTTCATCCGGAAGGTAAATCCATCTCCTAAGAAGGCAGCTGCAGAAGGCAAAGCAGAAATCTCCATATATGGTATTTCCCCCGCATTTTAGCATCTAGCTCTTAAAACGTGTCTCTTAGATATATTATATCATTTCAGGCAAGCAAAATACTATATTGCATTTCAAAGAAAAGAGAACTACTCAAAAAAAGGGAGCTTCTCACATTTGGAAATATTCTTTTCTAAATGTGGAATAATAGATGTTTATTATGGAAATAATAAAGAAGTTATATAAAGAAGGAAAATAATTTCCTATAATCCCATCACTGAGTGTTAACAATTGTTAATGTTTTATTCGGTTGACTTAGAGTCTCTCTATCTGCATACATACCTGTCTATAAACTGCTGTACTATATGATAACAGTAACAGCAGTAATAATAGCAAAAATAAAAGCTAACATTTACTGAACACTTTTATCTGTCTGGCACTGTTATCTGTGCTTTTCAAACATTAGCTCATTTGATTTTCATGTATCTTCCTGAAAGAAATAGTATTGTTATACCCACTTCTGTAAAAGAGAAAACGGAGGCACAGAGAAGTTAAGTAACTCCTTTCAAGGTCACATAATTAGCATATAGCAAATTTAGAAAAAAAGCACACACACACACACAGAGAAACACAGAAACCTACAGACTCAATGCACACATACCCAACACACACCTACATTTTCTCCAGCTTGTTAATAGTGAACATTTTATGGTGAAGGATTTAAAAATAATATAGGCCTATTGTGAAAAACATGGGAAAATGCACAAAAATAAAAAAAAGGGGAAAGAAAAATCATCTAATCCCACCATTTAAAGTAACCACTGTCAACATCTGTAAACTATTTTCTTCTATCCAGCTTGTTGTGTTTTTTTTTTTTTTTTTTTTTAATATTTAAGGGGAGCCTTGGGTGGCTTAGTCAGTTAAGCACCTGACTCTTGATTTCAGCTCAGGTCATGATCTCGGGGTCGTGAGATCCAGCCGTGTGTCAGGCTCTGCGCTGAGCGGGGAGCCTGCTTAAGTTTCTCTCTCTCCCTCTCCCTCTGCCCACCCCTATGCACACACTCTCTCTCTCTTTCTCTCTCTCTCAAATAAATAAATCTTTAAAAAATATTTTAAATAATTCTACATATGTAGCTTTAGATACCACTTTTTTTTACTCAGCACTAAAGCGAATGCATTATTTCATAATGTTGAGAGCTATGTTACCATAATTTTCTTAACCCCATAATTTTGTTGAGGATCACAGCTCAAATGGACATAAGTCAGGTGCTCACAGCAGTGAGCGGTAGTCACAGCAGTAGATAGGCAAAAGAAAATGTGCCTCCTGTTGAGTATTTCAGATAATCCATTAAAAGAGAATGTATGGAAATCGGTTATGCCTGAACTTAATAGGAATGTTTTCATGAGGAAGCTGGAATTGGAACTAGCCTTTTAACTTTAGGAGGAACATGGCTTAATGACAAACACATGGCCAGTTTATTTAGCATAGGGTAGGCAAATGCACTGAGGTAAACGCAAGTCTTGGCTGTGTAGGGGGCAGAGAGGCCTCATATAAACTGGGGTGCTGAATCCTTATGGAGAATAACCTTAGAAGTTCATATTGGAAAGAAGCAGAGCATAAATTGGGATAGAATACAGGCAGATTTGGAGAACCCTGAAATCCAACAAGAGTTGCTTCTATCTATAGAACAGAAGCATAGCTGAATAATGTATATTGTTAAATAAAGAACTTGGTGGTTCTTTGAGAACTTAAATTGATCTATATTTGCTGAGGTGATAAGAGATCTCACTGTAAAATCCTTTGTTCCTAGAGGTGGAAGGAGCAGACTATTTTGTGAGTATATCCACGAATGTCTGCCCCTTGAAAATAGAAACTTGTGCTTTTAGCCAATCAGCCAATCTGTCTTAAGTGCAATGCTTAGCCCATTTTTTTTTAATGTCATTTACAATACGTTTGAGTTAAGTCTATCCTTTATTAGTATAGATACAAAAATCCTAAGTGATGGGCGCCTGGGTGGCTCAGTCAGTTAAGCGTCTGCCTTCGGCTCAGGTCATGATCCCAGGGTCCTGGGATTGAGCCCCGCATCGGGATCCCTGCTCAGTGGGGAGTCTGCTTCTCCCTCTCCCTCTGCCCCTGCTTGTGTTCCCTCTCTCTCTGTGTCTCTCTCTGTCAAATAAATAAATAAAATCTTTAAAAAAAACCACCCCCCCAAAAAACCCAAAGATCCTAAGTGAGACATTAGCAAATCAAATCTAGAGGTATATAAAAGGCTAATGTATCATAACCTAGTGGAGTTTATGCCAGGTATACAGGGGCAAATTAAGATGAAAAAAATCAGTATAATTTACCATCTTAACAGAATAAAGGAAAAAATATTACCTCAGTATATGTGGAATGAACATTTGATAAAATTCAACACTCATTCTTAGTCAAACAAACCAGGAATAGAAAAGAACTTTATCAATCCAGTAAAGGATCTACAAAATATCTTCAGCTAATATCCCATTTAATGGTGCGTATTAAAGCTTTTTCTCTAAGGTGGGTCAATTATCACCAATTCTATTCAATATTATACTATGAGCTCAGACTGTAATAAGAAAAAGTCATATTGCAAACAGACCATTAGAATAATATGTGAATTTAGCAAGATTGTATAATACGAAGTCAGTATAGAAAAGATCAACTATATCTATACACTGGCAGCAGATGATCAGGAAATGAAATTTTAAAATGGTACTATTCATAACAGCACAAAAGCTTCAAATACCTGGAAATAAATGTACCAAAAGATGTACAAAATTTCTACACTTGAAGTTATTAAACACTGCTGAGCAAAGTTCCTGAAGACTTAAATGAATAGAGATATTCATCATATTTGTGAATTAGACTACTCAGTATTTTTGAGACACTGTTTTTCCCTAAGTTAATCTACAGTTCCAAAGCTTTTTTTTTTTTTCAGAATTTTTCTCTAGAAACTGACAAGCTGATTCTAAAATTTACATGGAAATGTAAAGAACCTAAAATAGCCAGGATAATTTTAAATAAAAAGAACAGGTAGAGGGTTTACCCTACCAGATTTAAGTCTTGCTATAAAGCTAGTCAGTAAGCTAATATAATATTCATATAGGAACAGTTAAATAAATCAACACAACAGAATAGAGTCCAGAATCATTAAATATATAATATCATGTATCTCTGTGATATAGATATTATTTTACAATATATGTATATGTATTATTGACAATTTATGTATTATAGAAGGCTAATGAAAGTCAATGAGGGAAAACAGGTGTTTCATAAATGAGTTAATGATGATGTAGTGAGATATCTAAATGGATAAAAAATGAACCTTGACCTCTGCCTCACAAAATTTATTCAGGAGGGTTTATAAACCTAAATGTGAGCACTAAAGAAATCAGCTTTCTTCAACAGGGATTGGCAAATGTTTTCTGGAAAGGGCCAGACATATAGGCTTTTGGACTACATAGTATCTGCTGCAAGAACTCAACTTTGATGTCACAGTACGGAAACAGCCAAAGACAGTTTGTAAACAGATAAACATTGCTATGTTGCAATAAATATTTATGGACACTGAAATTTGAAATTTATAGAACTTTCATGTGTCATTAAAATATTTTCCTTTTGACTTTTTGGGAACTGTTAAAAAATGTAGAAACGATTCTTAGGTCATGGTTCATATAAAAACAGGTGGTGGGTTGGATTTGGCTCATAGGCTGTAGTCGGCTGACCTCTGTTTTAGAAAAAAACATAATAGAATGAATATTATTGATGATTTTGGAGTAGCAGAGATTTCTTAAAGATTTCTAAATCATTAACCAAATAACATAATTTCTACAAATTGTCATTTCAACAAAATAAGAAAAACCCCTTGCATTAACTCTATTAAGCATGTGTAAGCAAACCATCCGCTGAGAGAAGATACGGTGAGCACATATACTGAGAAAGGACTTGTATGTGGAATATATAAAGTACTCCTTCAGATCAATTAAAAACAAAGGAGAGAGACACCAAACTTTTAATAAAAGGGCAAAAGTCTTGAACAGGCTTTTTACAAAAGGGAATATCCAAATGGCTAGTAAGTGTATGAACGGATTTTCCATATCATTAGTCATCAGGGAAATGCACAAACACGATGAAGTATCACTGTACACCACCATGATAGCTACATTTTAATAACAAAGATTAAAATAAATGGAAACTTGGTAAGGACACGGAGAAACTTCAACCCTCATTCACTGCTAATGCAGATGTAAAATTATACAACCACTTTGGAAAAATTTTTGGTAGAATCTACAAATCTAAAAATATGCCTCCCCTGTGATCCAGTTATTTCACAACTAGTGTATGTAATTGAATCTAGCTTCTATCACTATTCAACTAATATTTTGAGATCCATTTGCCAGATTCCTAAGCTTATCTCCTAATTGCTTTTGAATTCAGCTTTTGGAAAGAAAGGTATAAGTTTTTTTAGACTCCCTTAAATGTCAACACAGAGATTAAAAAACAAAACAACAATAAACTTAAATGTTCGTGTTCAGCCCAAATCCTATTATGGTCAGCCTGCCATTTGAGATACCTTCATTTAGTCCAGTGGTTCTCAACTGGGACAAAATTGTCCTCTCAGGGGACATTTGCCAAATTCTGGAGTCATTTTTGGGTCTCAAAACTGGCAGTGTGTGTTACTGGTATCTAATAGATAAAGACCAGGGACACTATTAAATATCCCAGCATACAGGGAGGCCCTCCCAAACAAAAATGATCCAACTCAAAATATCAGTAGTTCTGAGATTGAGAAACTCTGCTCCAGCCTCTTTTTCCATGTCATACCCAGCTTTCTGGGTTTCTTACTTTTCTATTCTGGATCTCCTTCTAAAACTACCCATGATTTTCCTTCTATTACGCAGAACAGTTTTTAGCTCATGTTCTGATATCTTGGTGTGAGACAGCTCCGAGTCTAAGGGAAGTAATCCCATGCTACATCAGTTTAATATACAACTGATACAAAATTTCCCCAAAGGCAGGACTCTCCCTAGGAGCAATTGTGGTGCACATAAATCTTTCTATCTCATTATTCTTAAAATGAAAAATAATGCAACTTAACTGAGATTTATAGTAATGATTTTAATTAATTTTACCTAAAGACTCAACATGTAGTAAGTGGCCAAAAATACATTATGGAGCACAGTCCTAGGTTAATTTCAGTTAAAATACACATGGACAACACACATATTGTACTAGCCTTGAGTAGCGTACTGTCTTCTTACATAAATATTATAAATTTAGCCTGTACTAAAATTAATATGAAGAGAAATGAACAAAAATAATAAACAATTTAAAAAATGATGCAGGGAATGGCAATCCTCTCCTGTCTTTGCAAAATGTCAGAATATTACTTGTATAGTGCCAAAACTTCTTGCTTTTGGAGTAAGAATGTGTTTGTGGTGAGAGGTTGTATTGGTAGGGATGTACTGATGTCATGTGGAATGATTACAGGAAATTTCCTAAAGATGGTGGGAGAGCGTTTACCTCAGAAGAACTGAGCTTTGATCATAAGCTAAAGTACTGCAACACTTTTGATGAGCTGGATATGAATCCGGCCAAATCACCATGGTGGTCACAATTGGGACCCATGTCATAAGAAAACCTTTTAAGGTTAGGAAAATCCCTTAAACCACTTCTGGTCTCCTTCTCAGGTCCTAGGAAGCAGCTGAAAGTCAGTGTTGATAGACCAAATCCCTTAGCTGCTGTCTGGGAATCCGAATGGCCTCAAAGACAGCCTCTGACCTTGGTGACAGGTGTCTGAGTCACAACCACCAGATGGATTTAAATAGCAAATGAATTTCATATGTTTGGTTTCTTGATTGTTTGTTTTTTAGTTCCCTTGTGGTAGCGGCTCTGTAGTGTCACGGCCACGTGATAAATATGTCTTTTGTCCAACACAATAATCTTTATCATCAACAAAGATGATAATTTATTTCACACTTCATTACAGCTATCACTTAGTGAATTATTTTCAATGCTCAACTTAAAGTATCGGTAGATATTTACAAACACATTCAGGGTGTAGGAATACCATTTTTTTTTTCTCTCAGCACACTGACATTTCTTAGCTAATGAGAGATTAAATGAGAAATCCAATCACTGCATGGATCATCTCTGTAAAGTACTGTTGATATTTTCAGTTCCAACATCCTTTCAAAACAACGCTAAAGCCTCAGGAGGGACATAACATAAATTTAGAAACTATCCATAGCACATTTTTAATCTTACATGCATAGACTTAGTGACACGGAAGTTTTCCGAAACTCTTTCAGGATTATGTTGCTCTTTCCCTTGAAAGTTTCTGCAATGATTCCCATTGTTTGAATTGAGATGGTGACCATTACTTTCTTTGAAGTAGAATAAAACTTAAGTTCTGCATCAATCATGAGGCATGCAGTACATATTGAAATTAACATTTTAAATTATAATTGCCTTTATATACATCCTATTTCTCCAATGAGATTATAAACCCATTGAAACCAGGCACTCCACTCTTTATAGGCATTTAGAAAGAGGTATAGTTGGAAAGATTCAAACTCTTAGTGACTATTGGCTACTATTAAGTGTATTTGGCAAGACGGTACAAGAAAAAGAAAAGATCACAAGAAAAATGGCCATTTTGTAAGCAGAAATAAAAGAGAATAGAGAAAGCCTAGAACTTTGAGACCTTAAAGAATGTAATATCTTACTGTTCCCAGATGTGGGAAAAAAGGAGAAAAAATACCCTTGAGAGACAAGAGCTTTTTGAATCCAGGTCTTTTTAAAATTTTTTATTTATTTATGTTTTTATTATGTTCGGCTAGCCACCATATAGTATATAATTAGTTTTTGATGTAGTGTCCAATGATTGATCCAGGTCTTGTGGCCAGTCTCCCACTGAGGTTGTGGTTTTATGAGTTTGTCAGTTTCCAAGTGGAGAGACAAGTGTTGTGGGGTTGGAAGATACAATAAAGCAGGCCAGATTTGAGAATTAAATGTAGGAAAACACTACAGGTAGATATTGATAGACGGAACTCACTAGAAGAACAGATCAGAAGCCTATTAAGTTTTTGCAGGAAATGTATTGCCGAAAACACCAAAAGCTGGAACTAAAAATGTCTTTGTTCAAAATGAAAGTGCACTTGATTTACCACCGTTCCGTAGGCAGGAACATTGTCCAAAAACTGTACCACGTTCAGGAGGGCATAGTTCCTGATGCCCACTTCAGATGCAGCCATGGAGGAGAGTGAATCAAAACCCCTTCCCTTCCGAGGTCAGAACCCGGAGCTACAGAGATAAATGGAAAATGGAGTCTAATTAGGGAACTTCCCTGCTGCCCGTTCAGGAAACTTTATAATGTCTGCACCATAGTAACAGAGCAAACCAGAAACTGCTGAATGTCTTCCATTGTTCCCAATTCAAATGGGAGCTTTATGTGGCTACTATCTCTACTTCATCATTGAAGCTTTGGGTGTACGTGGTGAGGGGTGGCAGACGAACTTCTACTCTCTGGTCCACGTTCTACTGTACAATACACATGTGTTGTTGTCCACACACTCCTCCAAAATGCTGCTGTACTTTATGATTTGAATATGGTTTAATTTAATAATATTCAATGATATTGATAATATTTCACCAATGGTTCTTAGTTTTTAAGATTTCTCAAGGAGTTCCTTTTTAACAGGTCTTTCAGAAGCCACAGGTACTCATTCGTCTCCAGGGAACTCCAGGACCAGTAACACAATAGCAACACAATAACCAACTCTACAGAACCCATCAAGCCCACTCAGTACAAACCAGCCACTCCCATGAAAAGCAAGTTGTGGGAAGCCGCCCTCCCTTTAGATGCCACCATACTGTATTCTCAGAGTCGTACAATTTTATGTTTACTTATTTATCATTTAAATGTTATTTATTAAGCACTTACTGTGTGTCAGACATCGTGATAAGCATTAAAACATACTGATGAAGAAAACAGATGCCATCCTTTCTAGAAGTCTCTCTAAATGCTGTTGGAAACACACTGCTGGATAGTAAACACACACATTTGATTAGTAACTAGTCTGCTGGCAGTAACTGGAAAATATGTTACAATATTTTGTATACTTTTCACAAATATGAAAAGTATATTAATGATGAGTTTTACACATATCCTCCAATGTTACATTTTTAAAGGCTTAACAGAAGCTGTAAGGACTGACCTGGTCAGTTTATCTTGACTAACATACCGTTAGGGTAGAGTTTGTCTTAACTAATTGTTAAAAATTCAGTGCTATATTTTTTATTTGTTGAATTCGTTTTATTTTTACTATTGGATTGGATTGTTCCACAATGTCATAAAAATAAACTGCCTCAAGAGTTATCCACTGAATATAAAAGGAATCAATAACAAATATTGAAAATAAGGCTTTATTGGAGACTCGATCTATTTTCCCTAACTCCTCAGAGTATTGTTTATTATGGAGCTTTGTCAATGAGAAGCATAAATTTAACAAAGATTTCTTGTTATTTTCAAAGTACACTGAACTTTCTTATGTTCCATGTAACATTTCCCAAACAGGGTAAAATAATGCTTTTGGTGTGAAAAGGCTTCACTGAAAGGTACAGAACCAGATACAAATCATAGCATTGTTAAGAAGTTGTAAAACCTGCATGCTTCCTGAAAACTATTTCAGAAAGAGAGTAGAATGATCAGTTGGTGGTATTCTTTCATCAGAAGGCACACTCGAATATTGAATCAGTGCAATACAACATAGAGGTTCAATTACTCTTATGTGCTCACAGGTATTTTTATATTGCAGTTGGATAAAACAACTGGCTTTTTGTTTTTAAGCCATGATTATTTTAAGAAACATAATATAAACTAGAAATAGCATTTGGTTCATAATTGACATAGTTTCAGCTATCTAATCAACAAGGAAAGGCATTGTCACATGAACAAAAGAGGCTGCACAAAGATGGCAATCCACTTACCACATTAATTAGAGAAAACAGTTGGAAGTCAATAATATGTCTCCTAATCTTGATTCAGTGATGGAGCAAATAATTAAAATTGAAAATACAATCAAATTTTCCTCTGAAGGTATGCTTTTTCACCATGATGTACACATCGTATTACAATATGCTGACTGTGTAGGCCAGGTACTCACAAAAGTATCTGGCAGGAAGAGACAGGAGAATTTTTTTTTTAATTATTTCTTCAGGTGACTGATAACGCTAAAGAGATATTCAAGATTTTGAGTAACATAACCTAGTACTTTAGCATCAAACAATCATGGTTTTAAGCACAGGACTGTCAGGATTTCTAAAAAGAACTATCTTCTAAATGACTTCATTGCCAAGAGATTTACATTTTACTGCACACATTGGGTTGGAAGAAACAGTCAATCATGTGTTACTGGACATATTTAGGAATATCATTAAATTTCCTCAACAGAACATAAATGTTTCCCAGCACTGAGTGTGTTGAGAGATTGACTAAAAAGCAGTTACTATTGCCACCCAAGTTCAAACTCTGCAACCATTAGATTCTGAATGTAATGTAGTCAACCTTTAGTAGCCGACAGAATGCTGAGTGTCTTCAGAGGAAAAGAACAGGGACTTCTGGGTTCAATCCAAATAGCTAGAACTGTCTGAAAGGCACATCAAACAGTTACTGCCTTTCTTGAGGCTTTCAATTGTTGAGTTCACCTGCATTTTGTCATTTAGGGGAAATAGAAAAGCAAGAGACACTAATCTGGCTCAAGCCATCCATTACCAAATCGAGTATTGAACAAACACTAACAATTACTGATTTAAAAATAAGATGCTTTGTTCTAGTATTTAAAATTATGATGGACCTATTAAAATATCCACAATTAAGGTTTATTTTTGTCAAGCTCTAGTTAAGAAGTCTTCAGATAGACTGCTTCCATCCCAGAACCTAGAGACTGCTGCAGGAAAAAGTCTTCAGGCTCAGCCCCGGCAGCTAAGACTTCTGAGTCTCTATATACGGCTCTCTCTTTACTTCCTGTTCTTTCCTGGTTCCCAGAAGCCCAGGGTGAGTTAAAAAAACAAATCAACCGAAAAAACTCTAGAGCAAGAAAGAATCTGGTCAACAGATAGCTAATCCCGTTTCTTTACATCATGTGATCTGTCTACTTTAGGTGCACTTTTAATTTTGGACCAGGGTCGTCCTCCTCATTTTCCTTTGACTGAAGCACTTGCTGTAGTGCGGAGGGGGGGGGAGGGTGATGCCCAAAGGCCAATGCAAATGCTCCAAGGGCAAGAGTCTACCATCCCCTTTCCAGTTAAGTTGTTATTTACCAAATTTCTTGGCGACAACTTAGCGGCCAGTGGTTCTCATGGCGGATAAAAGTGTACATGAGAATACACGTGTTCCAATAATTAAGAATGCTTATTAGTTGTTATTCTGATCTAGAACCAATTCTGACCCAAGTGGATCTATCAGTCAATCAGTATAGGAATGAGGTGCCATACTCAAAAGGATTTCACTGAAAATTGGTTTACTAACTGGTCCACCTACAGAGATGTGATCAGGGTATGGCCACAGAAAGTAGGCTCAGAGGGCACCAGAGTGGATGCAGTTCTTGTAACAACTATAAAAACAAGCCACATTGTGCTGGAGCCATTTTACTCTTTTCGTACCTGGATACTTTGCCATCTAGATTGCTGGCTCCTCTGTGGAAAAGATTGGGGCTCTCCTGGCTTGACTGGCTCTTTCTGCCTGACTACCCTGGGTTTTCCGGGATCTCAGACATGGCCCAATATTCAGTGGCAACTCCATCACTAACCCAGAACTCTATTTCTAGTTGGTTTCTTAATGCCAAGGTTCTTAAATAAATGGTTCACTGGCAACATTGGCTCTCAAAGTGGGGGGTGGATGAGAAGTTATGAGTTTGGAGAATGGGACTTCCAGCCTTCTGATGGTATCTCATTGTTTTCCCTCAAGCTTACAGTAACATCAGTAGTTTACCAATCAGAGGATGCAGATCTCATAAAAAATTCAGGATATTCACTGGCAAATTTTACCTTTTGCATACTATAGATAATTATGGAGTCAAATCACTGCTATATATTTAGTGCCCTCCAAGTTCTTGGCAAAAATACTCCTGATTCTCACAAGGGATTATTAATCCCACCACAAAGATGAGACAAGTGAGAATCAGACACCTTCCATATCTAGTCCAAGACCACACAGTAAGTGAAGGACTAACCATTTGTAAACAACCATTCTGGATCTGCATACTAGACTCCATCATATAGATTTCAGGGTGAATGAGTGCAGGCTCTTTGGAGAGGACCTTCCTCTGCAGCAGGACTAAACCAAGGCTTCTGTGTGGATAATGGAGATGCCCTACTGCATGAAGGAAGCTTGTCTTCAGCTTCACGTGTTCAATATAATTCTACATGAGGTCTTCCTGGCTACCCTCTTGTAAATTGCACACCTCTCCAGACACTCTTCCTATTCCCTCTTTTATTATTTAATTATTGTCTTGTCTCCTCACTATACTGAAGTTCTGTGAAGGCAGAGGTTTTTGTCTGAATTACTCACTGCCATACCCTGGTGCTTAGAATAGTGTCTGACACATAGTAAGTGCTCAATAAACACTTGTGTTTTTTTTTTTAAGATTTTATTTATTTATTTGACAGAGAGAGAGCCAGAGAACACAAGCAGGGGAGCAGCAGAGGGAGAGGGAGAAGCAGACTCCCCACTGAGCAGGGAGCCTGATGCGGGGCTCAATCCCGGGACCCCACATCATGACCTGAGCCGAAGGCAGACACTTAACTGACTGAGCCCCCCAGGTGCCCCAATAAATACTTGTTAAATAATTAAATATCAAGTTGTTCTACCCAGATCCTTAAGAACTTCAGAAACTGGTTTTCTCTGGTGGCTTATACTTTAAGACTAATAATGATCTTTTTCCTTATATTTATATTCAATAGGAAGTAGCCTAAGCTCTATCAGATCAACTTCATGAACCACAATAAAAGTATCAGAGATACTCATTTTGAATAACCTTCTATTCATGGACTCATCATACAGTTTTTAAATGATTATTGTTTGTGGTATTAAAAAGGTTATTTTCCATTAGTTCCTTAGACGATAAATTAAAACATAAAGTCATTGCATTGGCTTATGCCTATTTTGTTGGAGATGAGGGGAGAAATACATATGTGTGTGCATCTATCTCTGTGTATATTTATATCTGTGTGTGGGTATGGACATAGATGCAGATTCTATATAGATTGTAAATGTAGGTTATGTACAGATATGGATTAGATATACATCTATATATCCATTATATAATCCAATAGATACATAGAGAGATATATATCCATTAGATATATAGATAGATAGATTTATATATCTAGCTAGATCTATATCTATCTCTATCTATTATATATCTATCTCTATCTCTATCTATCTATATCCATGGATATAGATATGGATACAGATACAGACACAGACGTATCTATCTGGTCAACAGCACATTCCAGTCTTGGAATCAGACACATCCAAGGACCTAATCTTTCCACTCTACAGTCCTGTCTATGAATCCAAATGTCTTCAGTACGTCTTCTTTGCCTTTGATGGACATCACCAGGCTAACCCTTCCCATGCGGCCTGCCCTGTCATCTGTCCTATTCCACAACTGTGGTGAATATTGGACACTGGGGATTTCTTCTGGAATTCCTGTTGACTAGTCTTTCTCTCATTCTGATATTGGAAATCACATTTTATTATCTTTTCTTTCCCCAAGATCTGTATTTTCTAGCATTTCTTCATGGGACTCAAACTCTATATAGCTTTCTGAGTCCCTTTACCGTGGAGAGATGTATGGAGTACATTTTCCAGAAACTGGAACTTAAGTGGTAGAGGTCTCTGATGACACTGTTGGTGGCATAATTAAGTAGAATTGTGGGTTTATGTTTACGTGCAGGGCACAGATGCAGGAAGGATGGGCTGTGTGTCGAAATATGTAAATAACTAACTGTTTAATTTCATTTTGAGGGTCCAAAAACTTATTTGAAGTTAACCACAAATGAGAGGATTTCTTCATAATCTACAAAAGCCTTTTTAAAATCCTAATTACCAACACTTTTTAAGAAGTGCCAAATGGTGATTGTTTGGGGAGCCCTAGGAAAGAAACAACCTCAAAAAAGGGCGCATCCTACCCTAAGTTAAAAATTCTGCACGTGCGTATGTTTGCTTTTAATTGCAAAAACATCTCTTCTTATTATTCATAAAATATGAAGCATTCTAATGAGTTTTCCCCCCTTTTTTGATACTGAGAATAAAAAAAAAACTTTGACTTAAGAAAGTCACAGATATACACCAACTTTCACTTTTCTGCTAATTAATGCTATCCAAAGACCGAGCAGGATTATTCTGCAGGCTTTTTATCTCTGCATGATGAGTAGCTTCAAATAGCCTCCCATCCCCCGTTACGAGTTTGATGTCACCTAAAAACTGAGGAATCGCAGCAACTGTTCCCAGTGAAAATAAGGCCGCCTCTTCCTCCAGAGTATGCAGTAGAAGAAGATAAGCAGCCACACAATTATCTAATGACCAGGTTTTTTCCAGTTTAATTTTAGAAGGAAACATTCTCTGCATTCCTTAGCCATGTATGTTAGCATTTTCTGAAATGTTTCGGGGCGAATTGATTTTCAGATTGTATTGCACTGGACTGCAAGAAAAAATGGTAGGGTTTTTGGTAAAACATCTTCAGAATCTTGATAGGCTTTGCATTAAAATTCCTTCAAGAGGATGAAGTCACAACATACATGTCACTATCATAGTCTACGATAGTTCATGCTGAATATCGTCAAAGGACATATTTAACTTTGGGCAAATATATAAATGACTCTTATCTTTTCTAAATGTACTTATAAAATCATGTCTTCTGAATGCAATTCCCACGATTTCTGAAGTGCTTTATTTTTCTCTATTGCTATTAAAAATCAATTTATCCCATAAATGACACAATTTCTAGTTTTAGTGCATTTATGAGGTCAACCTTTTTTTTTATTTTAAGAATTAAAGAATACATTGCATGATTTTATTTCCATTAGTATCAAAGATAAAGGAAATATTATAAATAAGTACCTGCAGGACTATTTCTAAATGAGTCAAAATATTTTCTAGGACTGAAAATGGAAAAAGACAAAATAATTCCACATCTTCCATAATATTCCACAATAATAATTAAAGTCAAAATGTTTGGACCAACTCTAATAATCAAAGAATATTTATTTCACTGTACTTTTTTGTAGGATTAGGGAAAAATTTATCGATGTATGATTTCATTCTTACCAAATATCAAGAAACATAGTACCCATGGTTTGAAATAACAGTTTTTTTTTTAAGCCATTTTTTAATGGCTTATAATAGCTATTAAATAATCAGTATTTGGGAAAATATTTTAACCAAACTTCTTTCCCCTGTTCTCTCACAAGCTAAACTGTTTGCTATTTCTGAGAGTAATACCATTGTACTTGTTAGATAATTTACAGTAAACACATATCCTCTTAATCACATCACTGAAACTTAAATAGATTTGTAAAACCATTAAAAAATCAATACTTAGCTTTTAGGTGATGAATTAATTAATGGAGTGTGAATGCTTGAAGTCTGCATTACCCAGCATGCACCACGGCTTTTCATACCATCACTGTCGATGGGAGCAGTATACAAAGTAACATGATGTAACTAGTTGGGGAAATGCTGATAAAAATATATCAATCCCTGCTTCCCAATATTCCAGTAAAAACTGCTTTTTGGTAAGAAATGCAATTCAGTATTTTTCTGTTACATGTATTGGCGGAAGAAAGAAGTGTTACTGATAAATGAAATCCAGAGAAAAAAAATAATCAGGAATTTTCCAACTCATTTTAATTAGTCAGACAAGAAGGGGGCACTTGGCTGGCTCAGTTGGTAGAGCATGCGACTCTTGATCTCAGGGTCATGACTTCAAGCCCCATGTTGGGCATAGAGCCTACTTAAAAAAAAAATAAAATAAAAGAGATGATACACATGATATAAAATTGAGATTTTATTGTTTCCATCATAGAATTTTTTTAAAAAGTCTTTTCCTGAAAAATAGATCATATTTTCTTATTTTCATTTGTGTTTATTTTATAAATAAATAAGCTCTTCCAGTGCTTCTTTCCACTTCTTTTAGAATTTCTTCCTTAAATACACCAACTCAGATTTCTACAGGAAAATATAATTACATACTGGTCCCTGCCTTCAAGAGCTTACCCGCTAATTGGATAATAATAGTATAAAGTAGACGACTGTTAACGACAAAGGGGTAATTGAAACTGAGGAAGTTCTATACTTTAAGGTGGCAAAACACAAATAATTTTGGTGATGATCTTTAAGATTTACAAATATAAATTTACAAATTTACAAATATACAAATTTATAATTTACAAATATAAAATTAAATGTGAAGGCATTTGGATGAAATCATCCAGACCTAGGCTCTCATTGAGAGTACCCCTAAAGTTGAGAAAGTTTTCTAGAAACTGGTCAGTTTAAAGGAACTGGGGAAATGTTGTGGCAACTAAGACTTAGGAAAACAATCACTGAGAATGGGTATCTATGCAGAGAAAGAGAATCCACTTTTACCTTGAGGGCATTTGTGAATTCTGGATATAGGGCAAAAAGACTTAGGATCTGAAGTCTTGGTTAGAGGGCTCCTATGAGGAGGAAGAATAACCAGTAGAGATTTTGACAATCTTGCAATAACAGAGACCAAAATTATAGTCTTGAGGATCCAAGACCCTAATTAAGCTAAAAATGAGTAACAAAAGTTAACCAAAAAGTAGTTGACTTCTAGGAAATTAAGCTATACATTTTTGAATAATATGTTGGTCAAATAAGAAATCAAAATGAACATATGAGAGGAAAAAACAAATTATCACTATAAAAGGAAAGGCATCATTAAAGATCCCAGAGATATTTAAAATATAATACAAGAATATTAAAGACACCTTATATGTTAAAGAGAAACATTTAGTGAAAGGAACATATTACTAGAAGAAGCTGGTCAGCTCTATAACAAGAAGAAAGAGAAAGTACAGGTAGTCCTGTAACTTTTAATGGAATAGAATCTATAATTAAAATCTTCCTCCTGTGTTTCTTCCTGACACATACACATACCCGTACATACACAAACATATAATAATCTCCAGTGTCAGATGGTGTTACCAGTAAAATTTTCCAAACGTTTTAATTATGAAATAATAACAACCTTATACATAATCTTTCAGAGAATTAAAAAATACTCTTACTAAAAATACCAGTCCCAGCTTGGTTTATGATACCAGCACAATCTTGTGTTATTTTAAACTTAAAGTTTATTTTGACTGAGGTAAGTCTAGCTACCTCTAATTTTTTTTCTTCCTTCCTTCCTTCCTTCCTTCCTTTCTTCCTTCCTTTTTTCTTTCTTTTCTTTTCTTTCTTTTTTTCTCCCTTTCTTTTCCCCCTCCCTTTCTTTCTCTCTCTTTTCCTCTCCCTTCCTCTCTCTTTCTTCTTCAAATAGATATCCAGTTATTCCAGCATAATTTGTTGAAATAACTGTACTTTCTCCACTGAATTATCTTTTTACTTTTGTCAAAAATTGTCCCTAGTGTTTTTCTACTGCAATTTAAAAAAAATCAAATTTCTCTATAGGTATGGGCCTATTTCTGGACTTTATTCTCTTCTATTGATTGGCTTCTCTATGTGGACCTAAATATCACATTGTATTGATAGTAGATTTAAGACCAAATCTTGTAATCAGGTAGTGTTCATCATCTTTTTTTTTTTTTTTTTTCAAAGCTGTTTCATTTTTTTTAGGTCCTTTGCATTTCCATAGAATTTTAGAATTACCTGGTCAATTGCCATAAGGTTTCTGGAATTTTGACTGGGATTGTATTAAATCTATATATCAGTATGGAGAGAATCGATCTCTTAGTGGTATTGAGCCTTCCACACCATGAAGACAATATATCTCACAATTTAATTAGGTCTTATATAATATTTCTCAGAAACATTTTTTAGTTTTTAGTAAACAAGTCTTTTATGTCTTTTGTCAGATTCACTCCTAGATATTTTATTTGGGCGTATTTATTCAAACTTTAAAAAAATCTCTACTTATAATTGTTCAGTTCAGTTCTAGTATATAGAAACATAACTGATTTCTGTTCTTTGAACTTTTTCTCTGGTGTTCTGTGTTGTTTCAAAGAGGAGGGTAAATCTGGTTGTTGCTACTCCACCTTGAGTAGGAGTGAAAGTCTCTTCTACTGGTTTTGTAATTGTATATTCTATTTCCACTGTTTTAATGGTTAGTCTAGAAACTTTCAGATGCTAAAATTAATAAATATTTACTATCTGCTGAAGAATAATAAAGCTAAGAGAATTTAACTCCAACTTTTTATTTATATGCTATAAGTATTCAACTCAATCTTGTTTTTTTTTTTTAAAAGGTTTATTTATTTATTTGAGAAAGAGCGCCCATGAGGGGAGGGAGGGCAAAGGGAGAGGGAGAGACAATCTCAAACAGACTCGCCACTGAGCGTGAAGTGCAATGCAGGGCTCACTCTCAGGACCCTGAGATCATGACCTGAGCTGAAATCAAGAATTGGACACTCAACCAACTGAGCCACCTAGGTGCCCCTCAATCTTGTTTTTAGTACCTCTACAAAGTAGTTGTTGTTCTTGCTTTATCCAGTGTTTATTTATATATATCCAAATGTTTAACATTTTCTATCTTCATCATTTCTTCTGACATAATTTTTTCTTCTTTTTAAAAAGATTTTTAAGTATTTTTTAAAAGATTTTATTTATTTATTTGAGAGAGAGAGCAGAGACAGAGAGAGCACGAGTGGGGGGGGAGGGGCATAGGGCGAGGAGGAAGCAGGCGATGCGGGGCTCCATCCCAGGACCCAAGGATCATGACCTGAGCCAAAGGCAGACACTTAACTGACTGAGCCACCCAGGTCCCCCATTTTTTCTTTTTCTTGAGGTGATCTTCAGAAGGAACATTTGTGAGGATATTTTTTGGTATAAATTATCTAAATGTCCATAACCTTGAAAAGATAATTTAGCTGAGTATATAATTCCAGGTTATAAGTAATTTCTTCCTGATACCCTTAAGATATTATTTCATTGCTTTCTGGCTTTTGTTGCTAATATTTTAGTCATTTCTGACTTTTCTCTCTGGTGTTCGATTTCTTTCCCACTGTATTATGTTCAAACACCAATTTTATTATAACTATTTTGTTTGGGTTTTCTGAATCTAGGCATCCCAGATTTTCCTTTCTAAAAATAGGTAATGCTGTGGAAGTTATCCTTCAGAAGTCCAAGTTCTTTGTGGAGTTGGAGGGTGGACTGTGGTGGAAAGATGAGGGGGAAATACTTTCCTTGCTCAGGCATCCACTTTGATTGGGTACCATGTTTTTTTTCTCCTAATTATGTCTCTGTCTGCCATTACAGTTGAGGATCTGGCAGCTCTCAAGGAGAAAGCACAATTTCCTGAGTATGTTTATCTCTCTTGTTTCACACTTCCCCATTTTTTTCTGGCCTGGAAGATTTCCTTTGTTTTCCTGCCAGTCAAGCAGAGCATTTAGAGAAGTTTTACACAGAATAGTTTGGGATTAATTTAAGTGTGTTTTTGTTGTTGTTCTTGTTGTTGTTAGGACAAAGTCTCTGGAAATCTTGTCTACTGTATTATCAGAAAAGGTAATATGGGAAGGACTTGTGTATTCTGTGTGGGTACAGGTTTGTTTATCCTCCTGGGCCATGAACTCTATCCAGTTTGAAACTGCACTTTAGTTACTTTCGATAACCAGCATATTACCTGGTAGAGAATACATATCAATAAATATTTAAGTTTTTAAAGGAGTGTGGCAAGGGAACCACATGATGACTTTGAGAAGGAGTAATGGTCACCATTTTAAAATTCAGAGGAAATGTAATGCATGATCAGGAATGAGGAGAAGTCATTGGACATAGAAATTAGAGGGTAATTTTGAAAAAGCAGTTTCTAAGGCAGTAGAGAGAAAAGGTATAAAGAGGTGAGCAGAGGAGAGATAAATGGGGAAGTAATGTGTCTTACTAGTGTGACCATGATGGAAAAGGATGGAGGGGGTGAGCTTGATGGGGAGGGATGATTGAGAAAAACCACAGTTTTAATGCAAAGATCTTTAATCAGAGCTCAGAGTGGGATGATCTAATGAAGGGTGAAAAATTAGAAGAGGAGTGAGTCATTGATGAAGCAAGTTCATTGAGAAGGTAGGAAAATACAGGATCCAGAGCAGAGTTAGAACAGTTAGCTTCAAACCAGAATAGAGAAGAAAAGAATGAGTGGAAATATAATCCAGTTACTGGTAAAAGGCAAGAAAGGTTGAGAGATATGTTACCTGATGAAAACTATTTTCTCGTTTATTCATACTGTGTTTCCCACCTACTACATGAAAAGGACTAGAAGCAGCTGGAATGTTGTAAAAAGAACTAGAAACTGCATCCCAAATAACTTAATTGGAACAGCTGCCGGCAAATTTATAGCCGTAGATAGCTAACATTGAATTCTTTATGAAAAGATAAAAAAGAGAAGAGATTTGGGGAACAAGCTCCTATGAGTCAAAAGGAAATGTCATCTATACTCTCATTTATATTCACGTAGCACTTTCATTTCAACAGTGCAGAACACCAATCTTTTATTGTGTCATAGTTATCACACCTACCAGACGACCCATCGGGTTGTCTAGAGTTATAGTTTGGGAAAAGTTGTGAGTCTCTGCCAAGGCCAGTGTGAAAACATCCTCATCCCTCTAGTTGGATGAAGACAAGAGTTGAGACGGTCTGGACTGCTGTTCCCTCTATTTTTAGCTTTGGAAACCTAGAGATTCAGTGTTGAGTTTGAGTCTACATGGCAACTTCCATACACATCCTGCATTTGCTGTCAAGGTGCTAAGTCACATCATGCAAAATGTCAGATGGATTTCTATATGGAGCAGACCTAGAGAACATTCTTTTTTAAAGATTTTATTTGTTTATTTGATGGAGAGAGACAGTGAGAGAGGGAACACAAGCAGGGGGAGTGGGAGAGGGAGAAGCAGGCTTCTTGCCAAGCAGGGAGCCCGATGCGGGGCTCGATCCCAGGACCCTGGGATCATGACCTGAGCTGAAGGCAGATGCTTAATGACTGAGCCACCCAGGCGCCCTAGAGAACATTTTTATAATTAAAATTTGCTACAGACTTCACTAGCATTTCAGGTATGATTATGTTGGAAAAAATTTTTTCCCAACACTTAAAATGTTGTATAATATTCAAGCTAACTGATGTCCAAAGTAGGTAAGCATTCTTTGAATCATTGACAAGAAAGTATATATTTTATGGAAGTCTTCTTCTATTCTTAGATCTGCACAATTGATTGCTTTAGATAGAAGAGAAATCCACAGCCCAGAATATCCACTTAACTGAGTCACTGAAAGGCAGGGGCCCAATACAAATATTATAATAAAAGATGAAACTAAGAAGGACCCAATAAGAAGCAAAGATCAAATGGAAAATGTTCTTTCCAAAATGAAACACTTAGTCCAGGAAAGCCTCAGGTGTCAAGCCTTGAACCCGAGAAGCATTTGGCTCTGAAATCTTGGCCTCCGGTAGGAGCACGTCTGTTACTCTCTGTATGGCTCCATGGGATACATACTTCTCAAACGTGGAGAAAGAAAATGAATCCCAGCCTGGAGCACAGGGCTGTCTGAAGACGATGTCTTATTGATCAGTGTCCCTTTTCCCGCCAGGTTGCTGTAATCTAACTTCCAGTTTCCAACCCCACATCCAGAGATCATGCTGCCTTCTGTGGGTTCATGCAGGGGCTCTCTCTGCAGAGTGTCCCATAGGAGATCCACTCCCCTTTACTACCCTGTCAATCACAATGCAAGTCTTTTTTCCCCGTTTACTCAAAGTATCACCAACTAGTGACCAGTGAGTCCTGTTAGGAAATGCCAGTGTAGCTAGTGTCTCCTAAGTCATCCAAGTGTTCTTGGATTGTTACTGTGATGGAAATAATGTCAAGACCTGGGATTAACTGGTGAGAAAGAAAGCCCTGGTTCAAACCGATCTGGAGTCTATTCTTGTCCCAGACTTTAAGTGAAGAGGAAGAGTCTCTAATATTTAAGGATATTGAGCGTGTACTGTATGCCAAACCCTGTGTGTGTTGCTTTCACACGCACTATCTCTTTTAACCCTTCAAAGAACAAGTGGAGAAGCAAGCCAAGGGGGTTCAGTGTCTTTCTCACAGAGGATAAACACTTAATTCATGTTAATTCCCCAATCATGATGCTCCAAGTGTGGTTTTCTAATCATGCTTAGCATAAAATCCAGAGTTTCTGTCATGTTCTTCAAGGTCTTAACCTTCCAGGCTTCTGTCTGTGTCTCCACCTTCATGGTTGTCTGTCCCTTCCTGCAGTCATGTGGCTTCCTTGTTATTCTTCTAACACAGAGGGTTTGCTTACACACAGGAGCCTTGCAAACCCTGGTCCTGCTGTCCAAAAGCTCTGCCTTCAGGTGTCTGTGTAGTCTGCTCCAGTCTCCACCCAAAAGTCTCCTCCTCAGAGGAGCCTTCCCTGCTTCCCTACATAAAAGAACATGCACCACCTCAAATCGCTCTGCTTTATTTTCCTTTCAGGGCTTTTTCGTATGTTATTGATATTACATTACATCCTGTCATATATTTTTGTTGTGTTTCCCACGAAAATAGAAGTAAACTCTGTAGGTGGGGACATTTTATAATGTTAGGGTTTAGAAGAACATCTGGCACTTAGGGAGGTGCTCCATAAACGTTGACTATGTGAATAAATGATGATTTGTTTTCTCTCCACCGCGCAATGCACCATTGTCATGTCACAGTCATGTTGGCTTTATTGTTTAATGTTTCCTGGGTGTGGGCTGTATTTGAAGCATGAGTTAAATGCCTTACAAACTTGATTACATGTAATTTTCACATACTCACATAAAGGCATATAAGTGAGAAATTTTATTATCACCCCAGTTTTACAGATAAGAGTATGTTATGCTCAGAAAAATTAAATAATAGGTCACAAAACTAGTAGGTGGAGCACCTGGGATTTCAAGCCAGGTACGCCTGACTCTAGAAACCACACTCACAACTACCACAGACAGACATGCCCACATTGTCTTATCCATGATTTTGCAATCTTTATAAAATCAGTGATTTAGCCCTGCCCTTTCTTGTATGGATGAGAAAAGTTGAGGCCAAGAGTGGTTTGGAGAATACGAAACACAGCAAGATCTAGAACTCATAATTCTTGACACTTTCCTGCACATACCATAGCAGCCCGCGATTAATAAAGAATCTGATGAAGACTGTTAGCTACCAGTCAAGGAGGAAACATGTTTAGGTACTCCCTGACAACACTAATCAAAATAACACTAATCAAAATAATATTCAGTGGCAAATCCAGAAGGAAAGCATGTGAAATTCACATTTGGAAGTGTGAACGATATTTGGATGAAATAAGAATCGCTGGATGTAAATTTGAAATTAACCCACAATAATTGTTGGACTTTAGCACATTCATGTTTGACAAACGCAGATTTTCACTGATAAGAGACTTCAGATCCAGTTTGTAACCATTTTTAAGATATTTAAGGGAGCATAACTGGGTAACTAAGAAACTCACTCCAGCACTTATTTCTTCATAAGCAATATACACACTCGAAGATAATCCTTCTCAGATGTTGGAGCAAATTTCAATACATTTTACTGACAGGCTGAAAACAGCATTGACGTTTTATTACATTGAAAGGTGAAATCATTAAAAAAAACAGAATATAACCACAGAACTCAAAAAAATAGAATATGGAGGGATGATGGGTATCTAGACAGAGATCAGTATTCATACATTCCTTTTAATTGAAGTATAGTTGACACACAATATTATATTAGTTTCAGGTATACAACATCGTGATTTGACAAAGTCTGTGCATTATGCTGTGCTCACCACGAGTGGAACTACCATTAGTCACCATGCAATGCTATTACAATAATATTGACTATATTCCCTAGTATGCAGACCTTTCTATCTCATTTGTTGTTTAAAAATATAAGAATATTTCCATTCAGAAGGCTCCCATTGAATATTTTGACTGATGACCTACCAGCATGCCAGAAGTTGAACTTAATATTTATCTCTGTTCTCTCCTGACACGACACTAAAATGACATTAAAAAAAAAAAAAAAGATGACGGAAGCACAAATTTCCAAAGAAAAAGAGAAATGGAGATGAGAAGACAACATCAGAAAAGAACATATTTTAGAAACTTGGGAAAGATAGACGTGTGGTAGTTCATTTACAGAACAGGGACTCTAGCTAAGCCTGTAGAAGATCAGGGGGGTGTGGAAGGGAAACCAGAAGGAGCAAGCTGATGCGGTGGCAGAATCCGGGACAAGCCCAGACATCAGAGGCACCTCTCACTGCTGAAGATGGGCATTGATGGGGCTCTGTAGGCAGGAGGAAAGATGAAGATTTAAAGAAAAGCAACTGGACTCCAAGATGATCTTCCCAGACTTATGAGGCTAGTGATTTCCTCTACTCCAGCCCAGAATTAGACAGTGGCCATGTGGACAGGTAGACTCTGGGTTTGGGGACATCAGACCCAGGCAATGGCAGGAGTGAGAATGTGAGAATGTGAGTCATCTTTCTGAATGCGGACTAGATCAGTACTTACAAATTGACCTCTAGCCCCTTTCTTGGGCTTAGCCCCTCCACTAAGCCCACTCAGCCCAGTCTAATCATACCCACTTCCAAGCCCCACCACCTCACCTTCTCCCTTTCAAGTGGGAGATCTCCTTTCTGGAAAGCTACCCAGTTCAAGAGAAGAGACCAACCGATAATGCCATTTACGCATCCTCCAATAAAATGTCCCGGTCATCAGGGTCACCCGGCAGCAAAGACGTCCACAGCACAAACCCCACTCCTACTTGGAGACCTTCCAAGTGTCACTTTAGTGCCTCATTCTTAAACAAGAATGGAATGACATTACCACAAGATCCATAAGGGAAAGGCATTAACATGAAACAAAGAGACCAAAATAAATAGAAAAAGGAATATGCTTGAAATCAACACAATACAGAGAAGAAAAATTTCAAAAGAACAATTATTAAGATCTCCAGAGAAGAAAGAATATGTCACATCCATGGAAAAATAAAGAACCAAACACTATATTAAAGAAGAGTCAGAATTGAGGAGAACTCTCATAAATTAAAAAGACTACAGTAAAAAACAAACACACACACAAAAACCAAAAATAATCCCCCAAAACAAAAAACAATAGAAGGTCAGGCAGATAAAGTTAGGGAGAGGGTAACAAAGATGGGCTCTTTCCTACATGCTCCTCCCTGTTGTGCAAGGGCTGGAAACCTAGAGCCTACTTTCCAAAAATCCCTGCAGGCCAAGATTCCACAACAGGAGACCCCTGCCTGTGGTCTGAGGCAGAGACTCGAGTTCCTATAGTGGCCAGCAAGTGCTTGGGTCTGGGAGAATATTTCACAGTGGCCTCTGGACATCTTGTGCTGGGAGTCACCCCCCCCCCAACCCCAGTGCTGGGGGAGCTGCAGAGGCTCAGACTCCCTGAGTCCCTGAAATCTAGTGAGGGCTGTCAGTTGCCCTCATTCCGCTAGCCCTTCCAGTGATTTTTAAACACTTAGTTCCTAGATTAAATTGCTCTCTGATTATGATGCCTCGAGTAGTCTCTGTAACCCAAAGAAATTCTCTCATACTAGGTAAGTAGGAATGAGAACTTCCATTAGAGCTAGTGTGTGTGTGTGTGAGAGAGAGAGAGAGAGAGAGAAGGAAACTGGAGGTAATCCAGGTATTTGTCACTAGGCTGAGTCGGTTAAGCATCCAACCCTTGATTTTGGCTCAGGATCATGAGATCGATCCCCACCTCTGGCTCTGTGCTGGGCGTGGATTCTGCTTAAGATTCCCTCTCTCCCTGTCCCTCTGACCCTCCCGCACCCCCCTCCTTCCCTCTCTGTCTAAAAAAAGGAAGGGTAAAATGTGGTTATATTTGTGTGCAATACCGTATGTCAGTCGGGAACCCAAACAGTACAATATAAAACAACTTAGATCATGAAGACATAATATTTAGTGGAAACAAGATGAAATGAGCTTAATGCATTGCATTTATGTAAATGAGAACACAAACACAGGCAAAACAATGCTGCACATTTTCCAAGGGGCATACCCCCTTGAGCCCACCCACTGGAATGTGTGTGACTGAGGGAAGAAGATGAGGGTGGACGAAGAGGACAGGATAAGGCTGCCCTTGGACAGACTGATAACCATGACGCTATGGACAAAGGGGTGAGACTCTCTCCCCTCTCCGTGCTGCTGTCCCTTACTGGCTCTAGCTCTCTCTCCCACACACACCACACACGAAGCGAAGATTAGGCAGCCAATCTGGAACCACTGTCTACTGGTGGTTAAGCCCAGGAGTGATCTGTGAGCACGGCCGTAAGCGTGGCGGTGACCAGTAAGGGGAAGGGTGATGTAAGAACGCTTTGAGCTATAAGCTCACTGAAGACAGGGCTCTAGTCCACCCCGGCGTTCCCAGTGCCCGCAGATGCTCAATACATTTTTCTAAAACTGAACTGAAATCAGCCTGTATCCGACCACAGAGTTCAGGTTCCAGGGACAAAATTCCCTAAACCGAAGTAAACCATGAAAATCTCAGGTCCCTCTTTTCACTGTTGCTGCATCAGGAGTGTAGAGGGAGGAGTGAATGGCCAGGCTTGTAGTTGCCTTAGTTTGACAAGAACAGTGTCAAGTACGGGGACATAAAGTTGGCCTTCTATTCCCTGACCTTCAGCTTTTACACCAGTTCTCCGGGGAAAGGTGTAGTGGGGGGCCCGGGATCAGTGCCAGAGCGATACTCGGGACCTTACACAGCCACATCCAGAACGAGAGGACTCCAGCAATGGCCATTCGAAAAACAGACATATTTTTCATGCATCTTAAAGAATTGTAGCTTTAGACTGGAAATGACCAGGACTTTAGACTGGAAATGACCAGGACTTCATAGGGTTAGGGAACCCCTCTCATCATTTACTAAGATCAAATCACTGCACAGAAGACAGCTGTATAAAACCGGACAAGGGGGCGCCCGGGGGGCTCAGTCATTGGGCATCTGCCTTCGGCTCAGGTCATGATCCCGGGGTCCTGGGATCGAGCCCCGCATCGGGCTCCCTGCTCTGCGGGAAGCCTGCTTCTCCCTCTCCCTCTGCTGTTCCCCCTGCTTGTGTTCCCTCTCTCTCTCTCTGTCAAATAAATAAATAAAATCTTTAAAAAAAATAAAAATAAAAAAAAAAATAAAACCGGACAAGTTGGCAATTAAAACAAAGGTTAAGAAATGTGGAGTGTGTATAGATGCGTATATATTTCCCTTTATACTTATATACAGGTATTCGCATAAACATATACACAAACATACACGCGTATACGTATCATTCATTGACTGGACCCAGAAAACATCTGGTCTTATAAATAGCTTTATTGCTTAATTGGTAATTAGGTCCTGCCTGCCTGTGTGTGGCGTGAACATAAACGGGTGGAGAACAGCACCAGGTGCATTCAATTAAAAAAAAAGCTTTAAAGAGAGGTATCATGTTTTACCACTTGGTTGCATGTTGAAAATATATTTCACAGGTTTATTCCAATGTCAGGGTTGCAATAAATGGAAGTCAGGCTGACTCAAAACAGACATGTCTTGTGGGTTAATCTTTCTGTCTCCTGATTTCCATCACCTACTTTGAAACGATTTAGTCTTTCACTTGGAGAATTCGCCAAAGCCTGTGGCTGAAGCCTGCACTCTTCTTTATGCAACAGAAGAGCTATATATCTATCTATCTATATATCTATATATAGGTATATAGATATATAGATATATTTCACTTGGAATGGTATTCGTCTGAGTCAGGCTAACCATCAGAACTAACAAGGCACAGGGCCAATTATGTCCATTATTTCTGTAAAATGGCTCAATGGACTTAGGCACAGCATGAATAAGAGAGACTTGAACAGAGGCATTAAGTAAACTGTGAGCCTATGTGTACATGCCTTGCCTCTTGTTACTATTCACTGAAGGACTCTTGGCATGTGTGATGAGCCCTGAACAGCAGACCTCAGAAGTATATTAGAACATTACACAGTGCAGTTATTTTTAGAATTTTCTGAGAAGTTTATGAAGTAGCTTAAAGCTGAAAACTCAGGTACACAGGAAAATAAGACACAGTTAGCTTTTAGATACTGGATTTCTCTGGGAAATGAGTCAGTACTGATCCAATTAGTTGTTGCTAATAATTTCCTGGAAGAATATTCCTTTAAATGCAATAGCACAGTAGTTGCAGTCCTCATATCTCATAGATAGATAGACAGATGCACGCATTTTCTTCTCTTGCATCGGCTTCTCCAAAACTGATCTATAGCCATGTCTCTAATATGTGTTTTAAATCTCTATCTATTATGCTACATTCTGTTGAATTTCTCAGAACTATAGTCCCATGTATTTATTCTTTGTGTCTGATGTAAAGGTTATCCCAATTAGTATCATTTCAGTAACAATAGTTTTCACATTATGAATTTCTAGTTTTTTATATCTTATCCTAGGACGAATGTTTACATGAAACTGCTAGGACTCCCCCCAAATTGTTTTCTCTCAATATTCCCATGATCATGCACCCAGAGCTGTACAATTTTAACACACTCTCTTTGTATCCCTCAAAACCACTAATAGAAGGTACATAAACTGTATCTTCAAGACACATAATAAGGCAAAATTGTAAGGAAGTTAAAATTCATAGATTTCTTGTCCATCCAAATCTTGCTCATTCCTGAAGAAAAATCTCAGCTCCTGCCACATCCAAAAAGCCTTCCTTGATTATTTTTTGTATAGATGGGTACAAGTTGTTGTTTTTATTAGAATCTGTTTTGTATTCTTTAAATATTTCATGCATAGAATTTTTCCTCCTCAATTAACTTGCAAATTGCTAAGGGAAGGGTATGCATGGCATTTTATAACTTCCTGATACCTAATTAAGATGCCATAAATTCATGCTTTGAGACTTTCCCTTTTTGATCCAACATATGGCAAATAGCAGATAAAATATAAAAGATACAATTAAATAACTTCAAAGTACTAGATGTATCCATAGGCTGAAAATGGAATGACACGCAAAATGTTAGAGGGGCTAACGCTGCAGCTCTGTTGGGATCGGAGACTGGAAGCAAGCAGAAGCGACCAGTGTCCGGATTCTTCTGTGGGTTAGAAGGAAATAGGTCCGTCAACTGCAGGGGGCGCTAGAGCTGGTCTCACTGCTGGGCCAGTGTGGAGCTTCCTGCCAATGAGAGAGCAACTGAAAAAAGCCTGGATTTACTTATTTGGGGGGATATAACATTTACAATGTTGTATTGTAGAGGCAGGAAGAAGCAGACAGCTCTGCAGCTGGGCAATCTTGAGCCAGCACCCCTTGGCAGCAGGAAATGAAATCATGACAGACGCCATGGAAATAAGAGAGAAATCAATAGTGGTTTTAAAATAGGTATGTTTAGAATCTCTGAAGGGCTAAAGAAATGAATAACTCCATGAAAAGAGTGAGAAGTATGAAACCAAAACAGATATAAATGAAAGAGCGAAGGGTAGATATAAGAAATTAGAAATTGGTAAAGTGAAACTATTGTTAGTGAAACGATACTAACTGGGATAACCTTTACATCAGACACAAGGAATAAATACATGGGGCTATAGTTTTGAGGAATTCTATAGAATGTAGCACAACAGAGAGATTTAAAACATGTATTAGAGACATGGCTATAGATCAAGATAATTTAATGTACTTATCGAAGTGTTCCAGAAGAGATGTGAGGAAATGTCTGACAGGCTGTATTTAAAAACATAGGAATTTTCTAGAATGGAGGACAGACACGAGTTCGGAGTAAAAGTCTTAAAGTATCAATCATAACAAGTAAAAATAAGCCCACACACGTCTTAGTGAAATTGCAGTATATCAAGAATAAAGACTTGATAGTTGGAAAAGAAGACGTAATACTGGAAAGAAATGCCCTTTGCCCTGGTGACCAACTTCCCAGCAGCAATAGCAGATGCTAGAAGACAACAAAGTAGTGCCTTCTTCACATTCTGGAAGGAATAAAATTTTCATTATAAATCGTATACCCAGCTAATGTACTACTTAATAGTGAGGTTATCATAAACGTATTTTGAACTATATACAGCTAGAATTTATTTACTACTGTACACCCTCATTAAAACAATTGCCAGGTGACGTATTTCATTTATAGAAAGTAAAGGAAGCGTGTAGAAGAAATGAGTGATAAAATATGTGAATAAATGTAATAAACTAATTGTAAAAAAATATGATGAAAATTTAAAGATGTAAAATTTTAGACAATTACAAAGGTGTTGGGTCTATTCGACACATGTTAAAGTCTTCAGATTTGGTTAGAAAATTTATAGAGTTATGTACATTCAGTAATAATTTCTGAAGGAAGAGAGCTACTAAACCAGCGAAGGGAACTAGCAAAAGGGAAACTGGTAATAGTGATGATGATGATGATGATCAGATATTACATCTATTAGTCTACAGGAAAGTAGAAAAACAGGGAGAAAAAGAAAAAACCACGAAGGCATGGTAAATCAAATACACAGAGTGAGTTGGTAGACATAGAATTTATCACAAAATGTTAAAAAGATTGAATTCTCTTAATAAAATTTTAGATTGAATGCAATCTATCCAGAGACTGGTTTCAAGGGTATCATTAAACAAAAGGGCATACAAAAGTTAAAATTAAAGAACTATGCCACTCAGATGCTCATCAAAAAAAGCTGCTTCAGGGGCGCCTGGGTGGCTCAGTCGGTTAAGCGTCTGCCTTCAGCTCAGGTCATGATCTCAGGGTCCTGGGATGGAGTCCCGCATCGGGCTCCCTGCTCAGTGGGGAGCCTGCTTCTCTCTCTGCCTCTGCTGTTCCCCTTACTGGTGCCTTTTCTGTCAAATAAATAAATAAAATATTTAAAAAATAATAATAAAAAGAAAATGTTAAAAAATGCTTTTATGTGGTTGCAATTTATAGTTATAAATATTCTGGGAGAAAAAGAAAGGCTGGCTGTTTTATTTGTTTATTTATTTTTAATTATTTTTTAGAGAGGGGGGTGGGGAGGGGCAGAGGGAAAGGGAGAGAGAGACTCTTAAGCAGGCTCCACACCCAGGACAGCGCCGGATGCGGGGCTTGATCTCACCACCCTGAGATCATGACCTGAGCTGAAGTCAAGAGTCGGTCACTTAACTGACTGAGCCACCCAGGCGCCCCAAGGATGGCCATTTTAAAAGAGAAGTCAGCATTCTATCTGTAATACTTTACACTGGAGAGATACCCTGTCTATACTAACATTACTTGATGTGTAGCTAACATTTTACCTTTACACATATCTGCCAATCGTCGATTACTGGCATAATTATTGTTCTACTTATTGTAAGAACACTCACTCACTCTTAAATCTGTACCTTCATTTCTCCCTCTCCAAACGCTGTCATCAAAGGCAGATAGATATACGTTGACTCACTTTTTTTTAAAAATTTTATTTATTTGGGGCACCTGGGTGGCTCTGTTGGGCCGTCTGCCTTCGGCTCAGGTCATGATCCCAGGGTCCTGGGATCGAGCCCCACATCGGGCTCTCTATTCAGCTGGGAGTCTGCTTCTCCCTCTCCCTCTGTGCTCTCTCTCTCAAATAAATAAATAAATCTTTAAAAAATAATGAAATAAATAAAAATTTTATTTATTTAAGTGATCTCTATACCCACATGGGACTCGAACTCATGACCGGAGATCGGGAATCACACACTCTTCCGACTGAGCCAGCCAGGAGCTCCTGACTCACTATTTTTAATGTAAGGTTGCATGTAAACAGAACTCAAATTGTAACTGAAAAACCCTTGGGAATTATAACTATGCTAAGGACTCTGCTAGTTTCTCCATTTCACTTTTGTGATCCTTCTAAGCACTTGTTTGTGACATTTCTGCTTAGTATTTGCTTCATCCTTTTCATTTTCTCTCAACCAACTTTTCTGGTTGCCTATAGGTTTCATTTTTTGAATGATTGTGCTCATGATGAATAAGGTGGGCAGGCAAAAAAATAAAAGAAAGAAAACTAAAAAGAAAAAGAAAAAGGAGAAAGGCAGTGTAGTATAGTAAAGAGTTTTAAGAATGAATTGAAAAACAGATATAAAGTGCTTCTATCAATGTGTGGCATGTAAGTGCTCAATAAATGTTTGCAGCTCTATTGTAATTCTACTTATGAATATATTCTCATTATGGTTATACTTTGACAAACAGGAATAGAGTATGGGCTTTTGTTATGTCTGATTTTGAAGAGCAAAGATGATAAGACTATATCCTAAGTGTCTTATGTATGTATTTCAATTTTACATGTATCCAAAATACTCTATTTTGTCTACTATGAAGAGTTGCCAAAGAAAAAACAGATAACATCATTTGTTCAAAGAGTCCTCATTTGTGTCATCTGGAGCATTTTTCTGAGGCATTTGAAAGTGTGTTTTCCTCACCAACTCCATCTAAACAATGAACAAACTCTATAAAAGACAGAAGCAATGCTTGTTGAAGATTTTTGCTGACCTCAAAAGCTGGTTCAGGAAAGTTATGTTGAATTTCTATGTTCTGATTTTCTTTTACTTGATCTCTATTCCATGCTTTATGAGTTTTTGAATTTGTATGAAATCTCTAAACTCCCTAGAGTACTTATATATTTCAACAAATAATATACATGTTTCCTCATTTAGAAAAACCTAAATTGACTGATGAATCACAGACCTGTACCTCTGAAACAAATAATACATTATATGTTTAAAAAAAAAAGAAGATAGTAGGAAGAGAAAAATGAAGGGGGGGAAATCGGAGGGGGAGACGAACCATGAGAGACTATGGACTCTGAGAAACAGACTGAGGGTTCTAGAGGGGAGGGGGTGGGAGGATGGGCTAGCCTGGTGATGGGTATTAAGGAGGGCATGGACTGCATGGAGCACGGGGTGTTATACACAAACAATGAATCATGGAACACTACATCAAAAACTAATGATGTACTGTATGGTGATTAACATAACATAATAAAATAAAATTTAAAAAAGAAAAAAGAAAAAAAGAAAAAAAAGAAAAACCGAAATTGTTCCAAAGACAAAATATTTCTTTCACAATGTTTAAAAAGACAAAGCCATTCACCTCCAATAATCCTTTTATGAGAAAGATAAATACCAACTCAATATAGGTATCTCTAATCCAAAATTAAATGAAAAATTTAAGGCATTTTATAATAATGAAATATGAAAAACTCGAGGTGTCTGGGTGGCTCAGTTGATGGAGTGCTCAACTCTTGATTTCAGCTCAAGTCTCGTGAGTTCAAGTCCCACGTTAGGCTCCATGCTGGGCGTGGAGCTTACTTAAAAAAAATTATGAAAAACTCAATCACAATTATTGTCTATCTTCAAATACCATTTTCATTAATTCAAAATTAGACATCTGGGTTTAAAAATTCCCTCCCTTTTCTTGTCATGCACATTATTGATGATTTCCTTAAATGGAAACAGTATAAATGACTTATTCCCCCAAATTCGTATTTTGGTAATTATTTTGAAAGCTGCAAGACTAAGGAAGAGTCAGAGGTCATTGAGGTGAAGATTGAGGTTGTAACGTCAAAAACTTTAGCGAGGCTTTCTGGAAGCTTTAGTTATTTTAACCATTTGCACGACATCTTCATGTAATGGCAAGTGCAGGATTGAAATCGCAAAGCCCAGACCCACAGGTGCCCATAGACATGACATTGTTGATCTTGGGTCTTTCAAAAATGTGTTTTTATGGCATGAAGAACATGTCCCCTCCAAAACATAAGAAAAATATATGTAATTATTTTAAAATTAAAGGAGCACTGGTAAGGCACCAAGCTAAATTTAGAGCCAGAAAAAATTTGTTGGGGGGGAAGAAAACAAGAGTAACCCCCCAAAAGTATCATGTAATGCAAAAATGAAAAGATTCGCACTTTAACAAAAGAGTAGTACTCCCTAGTTCAATAGTAATGACTAATAGTAATTGAACAATTAATAGATGCCACGCAACCTATTTGACACACACTTTTTGTTCATTTGAAAAGCCTTTCTCTCAAATGGGCCCTACGTTTACCCACATGTTAGATTTAAGGATCTAGGTTTCACATGGGCTGATAAATTGCCTCAATTATGTATTTTGTTCTTTCTTCTCACTCAACCTCATATTTTAAGCATTTTCGGAGTCACTAAATTATACTTTAAAAACCTTAAAGACATAGAAAATGGCCACCTAGTTATGGAATTATTATGGAAATAGACCACATTGTATGCATCTAATCCTCAAGTATTGAATACTCACCAGCATTGATAACTTATTTGCTTATACTTTGCTAATTACACAGATAAAAAAAGAACCCATACATTTTCGTGTGACAGTTTGAATAAATATGATCATGCAAGATTCAAATTAGAAAAATATTCATATCATTGAAACATTTCCTTTTTAATTTTTTTCCCCAAAGAGTAATGTGTAATATCTTTAAGCCCCCAACAAATCAGGATAATAAAATATAATTATCTATAACCATCCACTTGTATTAATTTTTGAGTGACAGTATTTTTCCATGGCCACGAAAACAGCAGTTTTGCAAACAATTGTGATCTATTTGCCCCCTCCCATATATCACCCCATAACATTTGTGACTGGCCAGGGAGGCCCATGTCGCTAGCACACGTACACCACTTGGAAAGTCTGTACCCTGTCTCCTCCCCAGATGCCATCATCAAGCTTAGGTACAGATTTAACTCCCTATTCAAGTTGATAATGATACAGCTCCTTGGAAACTTTCCATAAATTATTCTTTAGCTCTGGGACATCCCCACTGATACAGTTTATCCTACCCCCAACAGATCCTTTGGATTTCAGAAGTCTCTGAGGCTTTAAGGATTAGGTTAAATGGACACTGATAAAATGCAAAAGTGACAAAATATAGAAGCAGTGCAGCATCCCCTGTGGCTTTTAAAAAGGACAGCATGGGGATTTTCTACCCACGGTCAGAGAGGGGAATTCTTTTCTGTGTAATTGTGCCTGCTAGAACACTTTAAAAAGAAAAGCCTTGACCCCACATACCAGCCATGTATAAACACTTCTGTTGTATAAACCCAGAGGCGGCTAATATTTTTAACGAAGACAAAAGCACTTAGAAAACAACTGCATTTATTTTATATCATAGTTTACATCAGACTAATTGAATTTTAAACTAATTAAACAAGAAAACATCAATTAGGTATCTATTGTCTCTCTTGTGTAATTATATTGTTTTATCGCCTGTGTTTCATGATTGTTGCCAAGCAGCTTTTTAAATGCTATCATGAGTTTTCCAGAGAAGGAAACTGAGAAGTGTCACACGTTTTGGACTCTAAGGGGTTTTGAGAGGTATGCCTCTGCTGAAATTAGGTCCTTTTGACCAACAGGTGTTCTTGGCACATTTGATTTTTAAAACATCTTGATCTATTAGAAACAGTTGAGCTCATGGAGCTCTAGTTCCTAAGAATTGATAATTGTAGTTGCTCATGAGTATTTTGTATAACAGCCCAATCTACACATAAGCAGGTTATCATGAACACCACTTTCCTACTCTCTCCGCTTCGAGCAATAAAGACAGTAACTTTTATTTTATTTTTTATTTTTTTTAAAGATTTTATTTATTTATTTGACAGAGAGAGAGAGAGACAGCGAGGGAGGGAACACAAGCAGGGGGAGTGGGAGAGGGAGAAGCAGGCTTCCCGCTGAGCAGGGAGCCCGATATGGGGCTCGATCCCAGGACCCTGGGATCATGACCTGAGCCGAAGGCAGGCGCTTAACGACTGAACCACCCAGGCGCCCCAAGACAGTAACTTTTAAGAACAAGTTGATTTCAAGGGTAAGAGAAGCCAAGATGGAGCCTCTTAATTGCATCCCTGAGAACGCAAGTATAAAAGGAATGCAGGATCTGTGAAAGTGGTCCCTATTTAACTCTTTAAATGCATTTCACTTTTCGTCAGCCTTCCTCCCACTCTCCCACTTCTGGAGTAAGCTACCATGAATGATTCAATTCCATCGAGGAATACTGTTTTTAAAAATAGTATTTCCACGTAGCAAAATCTCTTATGTTGTCTCATGCAGAAATTGTGCTGGATATGAAGTTGCACGTGTCCTATGGACTTCAGCTGGTCGAGGGCCTCTCTTCATTCTTCAGTGCTCTTATTTGTGAATCTACTCCTTTCGATAGATCTTTATCCTCCCTTAGTCTAATAATAATACTAGCATAATAATAATAGCCTAATTCCTATCCAAAATGAAACTATCCTTCACACTTTGTTAGCACTGACCCTCACACCCATTGTCTGGACTTTCAAACCCATAATCTCATTAATATTTTTAACAAATCCTGAGAGAAATTCAAAGTATTACTTTAAACACCTTAAGATCACGGGTAGCAGAGGCTCAGAACCATTCTATCTACTCCCAGCCTTACAAGGCTGGTAAACAAGGGAGGGATGCAAGAATTCTATTGTGTCTCCTACTACCCCTTCCTGGTCCTAATAATCACCCTCCCACTGAGTTCTCCTGGAATTCCTTTGTGTTTACGCAAAGAACACATAATTTAGCACTTGAAGACTAGCTTGGGTTTCTCTGTAATGAAGTCTCTGGTGACTTACCTCTGAAATTATATTTTAAAGTCCTCAAAGATAAACACCTTTTGCGCAGGTCCTGTAGCAGCCCACAAGAGGTGAAGATAGGACCAATGATGGTCTGTGCCTAATAGAATTTCCTTTACTCTTTGCAGATCTGGATGCTTCTCTACTAGATTTTCTTGCCTCTGTTTCCTTTTTGTTTCAGTTTTTGGTAGGTTTTTGGTTCTTTGCTCTACCCCTCAAATACCCGGTCCCAATAATACCCGCAGACCTACCTGTTTACCTGCTGTGAGTCAACAACCTGGCGATGATCTCTGATGTTCGGCTTACACCAGTATGGCCCATTTGCCCATAATCACACTCACCTTGAGCTGTTGGATTTAGGTCTGGTCCTGCCTGCAGACTGACAGGATGGCCTAAGGTATCCTTTCCGGACCTACTGTCTAACCAGACTTTTTCCTCTTTGACCAACTTGGCTATGTGATGTGCGCTTACTGCAGCAGAGCGAGGGCTGAGAAAAAAGGCCACGAGTGTGTGTAGTAAGACCTCCGCTTACAGAAACTCCACACTCCTTCCTACCAGGGGCTCCGCAGCTGCCCACGACGTCCTATTTATCTTCTACAGCCACTAAACATTTCTAGTTTTCTGGCGCTTTCCCTATGAAGTTGAAAAGAGGAAATGTATCAGATTCATCTTTGTAGCAGAATGTCCTAAAAAATGTTCTGAGAAAATGGCTTGACAGAAAAGCTGAAAGAACTTGTTTAGAATTATCAGAGTGCATCATATTTGTTTTGCCTTGTTGGGAGAAGGTAACTTTTTTACCTAAAGTGGGTCTCCACCATCCGGAGGCAAAACGGCTGATGCAACCCAGCAAACCGGAAACAAATCTGTAATGAAACGGGTTAATGGTTCTAATTCTCCACCGGTCACTGTTGGTTACACTGGGAAAGAACACCTGTGTAGTTAAACACATGATTGATATTGAGAGGTCTTTGTCGCAATAGCCACGAGTACTATTTTGATAAATTTGGCTAGGTTTCAAAGTGCAAGCTCACCGCTAGCTAGCAGGACTCAAAAAAGATGTAGAAAGCTTTATAACAAAAGCAGTTACATGGAAACTCCCAGAAGTATCAGTTTAGAATAGTCTTCTACCTGGAGAAACATCTCTTCTTGAAATAGTCTCTCAGCTGAGAGAATGCTTTTTTTTACTCTGTAGCCCCCAGGAAGTCCTCGTTACCAACAGCCTATTTGACATGAGCAGACCTTTACCTAATTCTTAATCACAGCCAGCCCACTTTCCCCCTACTGTAGGGGAAGATTTTAGAGCATGTGATACACTCTGTGCGTTAGAACCATTAAGTCTTGTTTACAATAGGTAAGAATCCCCGAAAGGATAAAGTCCTTGTCCAGCATGCGATGCAAACCTCCCCATGCGAAGTAGGAAATTTTGATATGGCTCGTTTGACCTGCTCATGCTGCTGCAATAAACATTTGCCCCAAAATACTACCCGCTCGGAAGACCGGCCTCCAGAAGACGTGCACTCAGGACACCCTACCTCTGTCGCTGACTCTATCCCTTTGCCAGACCCCCCCACCCCCCCGCCCTTCCCTGGAGACCCTGAGGAGGCTCCCGTGTCAGCCCTCAAAGAAATCAGAAAAGTAGGGAAACCACTGACCCAGCCAAGCCCTCAGCGGCTCCTAAGGCGAGAGCGGAGTGTGCCGTACTGAGGTCAGGACCACACGGCTGCCTCGAGTTTGCACGAGCCGGTTCCTCCTTTCACCCAAATCTGTGCTCGCGGTGTCACTGCGTGTTCGCAGCGCGCGGCCCCATCGCACGCTCTCTGGGCCCCTCCGACACCCTGTGCGCCGTGCGTGCGGTCTTTGTGGCCGGGGGACGGAGGGTCACCGGGCCACCCGGACAGCCGCGCCAGGGCTCTATCGTTCCAGAGACGGCGGCGTCCACAGCGGGCCTCGGAGGGAACGCGCTCTCCGCGGGGAGCCCCTCTGGGCGCCGAGCGTTGCGCCCGTCGGTGGGCGCGCGGGGCCGTCGGGGGCGGGCGCGCGCCCAGCCCAGCCCAGCCCAGCCCAGCGGCCGCCACCCGCCCGCGTTCCGGGCGTCGCCAGGGCCTCCGCCGAGGCCGGGTCCGCAGCCCCGCCATGTCGCGTTACTGCCGGCGCAAGTACAAGAGCGGCGACCTGGTGTTCGCCAAGCTGAAGGGCTACGCCCACTGGCCGGCCCGGATCGAGCACATGGCCGAGCCTAACCGCTACCAGGTGTTCTTCTTCGGGACCCACGAGACGGCCTTCCTGGGCCCCAAGCACCTGTTCCCGTACGAGGAGGCCAAGGAGAAGTTCGGCAAGCCCAACAAGCGGAGGGGCTTCAGCGAGGGGCTGTGGGAGATCGAGAACAACCCCACCGTCCAGGCTGCCGACTACCAGCTGGCCCGGGAGAAGAGCGGCGCCGACGGGCCCGGGCCGCAGCCGGAGGCCAGCGCCGGCGACAAGGCGGCCCGCAGTGAGCAGCCGGGGCAGCCGGGCGGCGACGAGCCGGCCGAGCAGCAGGCCGAGCCGGCGCCGCCCAAGCGGAGCGCGGCCGAGCTGCCGGAGGGCTCCCCCAAACGGCCCAGGGAGGCCGAGCCCGAAGGGGAGCCGCAGCCGCAGCGGGAGGAGGAGGAGGAGGAGGAGGCCGCCGGCGAAGGGGCCGCGCCGCCCGTCGTGGAGCTGGAAACCCCGGAGGGCCCCGAGCGGCAGGGAGAGGCCGCGGCCGCGGAGGCGCAGGCCCCGGGCGGCGGGGAGCGCGACAGCCTGTAGTCACCAGTTTCAAGAAGAGCCCCCCCACCCCTTTCCTGCTGCGGCCTGGCTGTTACCGGGGAACCTGGCCACGGCCTGCAAACTGGGACGCCTCCCCCACCCCCACCCCCACCCGCTCTCCTCCCCCCCCCCCCCCCACGCCCGCCCGGCCCTGGGGGTTGACCTGGAGGGGCAGGCCACCCGGCCCCCGGCTCTGTACCCCCACACCCCCTGAGATCTGAGTCAGGGCTTCTCCGCCCCGGGACGAGCTGAGCCCGCCGCGTCGCCCCCTGCCTGGAACTGCTTCCCAAGGCTTCAGTTGGGGCCTGGACCGGCCGTTTCCCCCTCCAGACACCCCTCTCTCCCTCCCCCGGGCATTCTGGGCCTCCGCGTTGGAATCAGGGGTAGGCGGGAAGGGGTGGACGATACCGAGCAGGTGGGGGTGGGAGGGGGCTTCCAGGGGCCCGGAAGGGGCCATCCTCAAACTGTGGTGGTGGTGGGTGGCAGTCCCCTCCGCCCCGCCCGTGCCTGGTACCCCAGCTGCTCAGATTCACCGAAAGTGGGACAGCTCCTGGGGGAGGGCCACCCTCCTTTCTGAGTCCCTTGGGGGGGTTCTGGGATGTGTCGTTTTTCATCAAATAATTTGGGAGCTTCCCAGTTGTGCGCGAGATGGGAAGGGTTCGCTTTGCCCAGCTCTTCGGATGGCAGTGGGGAGCAACGTCGGTGCCCATTTCGATCTCTGGGCTTACATGGGATGTTGTGCGGAGACTCCTGGCCGCCCCTTTCCCTCTCCCCACAGCCTCCAGGCCGCCCTACAGTCATATATGTCACGCAGGCATAAAAGAAAAGGCACGTAGCTTGGGAAATCTTTTTGATGAAAAGATCCCCCCCCCCCCCAATGAAGCACTACCCTGGCTGTGCTATGCCTTCAGTCAGCGGCCCGCCCTGCCGTCGCTGACCCCATTTCAGAGGTGGGCTGGGGGGTTCCCTTTCTGTTTGGGGTCTGATGACTTCCTTTTTGTAGTTAAGGCTTTGGGGTTTCCCATCTGTGACGTCCCTCCCCCCGGCCCCCTCGGCATTGTCACCAGACCTGAAATGTAACTGCCTGAGAAGAGAGAGGGAAGTGAGTGCCCCCTCCCAGCCTCTTCCTGAGCCTCTCAGATGTGCCCTTCTCCTTCTGTTGTCTCCTTCACCCCTGCCCTTCTCCCTTGGGCTCTGATGAAAAATTGTTGGCTGTAGCTTTGGAAGTTGAGAGCTGAACTATTTCAGTTCCAGGAAATAAAACCCGTTGATTACTTTAAACAAATCTCAGGTCTGTTCCTTTGGTTTCTGAAGAATTGGACCTTTACGTGAATGCTCTTCCTGTTCTCTGTACATCCCGCGTTAGAAGCAATCGCTTGTAAGGTACAGGGATACTTTAGAATCCCCCCTCCTTCATAAACTTCCCTAATCTCAAGGGCTCTACCCTTCACGCCACCTGTAGGAGCCCCCCCACCCCACCCCACCCCACACACTGTTTAGAACCGATAGGAAGAAGTCAACTTAAAATGTTTGAATGGTGAAACCCTGGGACGGTAACGGAGTTTCTAATACTCTACATGCTGGACCAAACAACAGGTTTAGAGAAGGAGGGTGAGAGGCTTGGTCCTTCTTTTTACCGTTGTGATTGCTTTCCCAGGTCTCCTCACTACCCTTGTGATAAAAGGCACTTGCTTTGTATTTCCCGTTCTTAAAATATGTCGTATCTGCAGAATATTTTGTGTTTTCTTCAGTGGCTTTGTGCATGTATTGGGGGATATTTAAATATCCTTAAAGATAACGACATGCTGGTTTCCAGGCCTTGTATTTGTCAGCACTGAATGCATGCAGAGGCCTAGTGAATACTGGATCCTTTTCATAGAACACGCCGGGCCATCACCAACCAGCATGGGTGGCAACTAAAGACAACACTGTTTTCCCTCCTTGTACAAGATGATGTTATTTTCCTCCAAGGAGGATGTCAAGGTAATTCCTTGTTTTTTAGCTGCTGCTATTGCAGTCATATTAATAGTAGAAGTTACTATTCAATGAATGTTTACCATGTGCCGAGAAGAATGACCTCATTCAGTCTTTGTAACCATCTGTGAAGGGAGACCTTGATATTCAAATTTTCCATTGGAAACAGCTTGGTTCAGAGAGGTTAAGTGGTTTTTCTTGTACCTCACAGGACCCTCAGGATTCAAATATAGGTTTTACTGGTTCCAGCCCAAGCTTTGTCCCCACAATTACACGTTCAAAAAAAGCACTAACCATGAAATCAGAAGTTGACAAAATTGCTCTTTTAGTATTAATAACAAGGAATCATGATAGCAGCTAATTAATATGTTCTACACATAATGTCTTTATTGATACAACTACCCAATTAGGTACCTACTATTCTCTGTTTAAAAGCTGGGGGAGCTGAGGTTCAGCGGTGCTAAGTAATTTTCACAACGTCAGACAACTAGTAAAAGAGCCAAGATTCAAAGGGCAGGCCTTTGTCATAGGTCACAGATGCTTTGTTTTATGATAGTTTATGGGTTCCTATTGAATAAAACTTCCTATTGAACAAAATGGGAGTACTTATTTTCCTCTACTATTTTGAAGTGAACATTTAGAAATTTATATGGCCAAGAATATATTAACAAACACTGCTTGTGGGTGTGTAAAAAAAACCAAAAAACAAAAAACAAAACATCTGGGGCACCTGACAATTGTTTTGTCATTAAAAGACTTGGTGAAATGATGAGGACAATTGCACATGCCCTATTTTTCCAGAAGTATGTGACTGTGGGAAGTTCAAATATGGACTGGTCTATGTGCCACGGGCAAGCATGTGATTTTGATAAGGTTTTTATGGAGGCACATCTTCTGAAATGATTCAATAACCTCAAAGATAGAAAATGAAATTACTACCATTTGAGTCCCTCTCTTTGTATTATCTCTTTCTTCCTTTTCTGTGTCTAATGTTGGGGATAGAAAAAAGCTGGTGTTTATTAGGAAGCCTCGCATACATTTGCCTTCCTGGTGACAACAATATGGTAGTGAAAATGCTAATCCGACTCCCAGTACCTCTGAACAGTGATACACAGAATTGCAAACACAATTGAAATGCAATCAAGAAAGGGGACCGTGGAAAATCTGTATTCTCAGCCCTCTTCTCTGACTTAGCAGACCCTGTTTGTATGCTCTGGTGGGCAAGAGATGGTTTTGTGTGTGTGTGTGTGTTCTGAAAAAGATGCTATTTTGTAAAATGTTCTTGGCTGTCTAAAATTCCCAATAATTCCAGTGCTGCGTTTTTTGTTTTGTTTTGTTTTTTGTTTGTTTGGTTTTGTCTTCTTCCTGGAAAACGTGTGCCTCAGTGACAGAATCACTGATCAATAACTGGTTGCCTGGCCGAGCAGAGAGCACTGCTGGGCCTTTTGCCGACGTGGCGTCAGAAGTACCCAGCTGGGCTCGTGAGTGTTCGGAAGATCTTAAGTGTTCCGTGCAAATGCATGCTCAGCACGTTGTCAGTGATCTGCTGACGCCTTGAGCCCACTGGTTTCGGTAAGGCTTTCCAAGTATCTGATATTTCACACAAACGTCACCGATGACATCACTTTGGCAAGGGACTGTTCCACTGGCGTTTGTAAATTTTGTGTCTGTCTTTTAGCTCTCTGTTCTGCAAATTCTCATCGAAGGTGCAGATTCTTCTTTGTGGCTCATACCTCCATTTTATGCTTCCTGGAAATATAGTCGGTGTGCAGGGCACAGAGGGCAGCCTCTGTTCGCTTCATTGTCAACGCGCTTGTCAAAGAGAAGCTTTTGCTTCACATGCTGCTCCTCGCATTTGGGAAACACTGCCCCCCTCTTCTGGGCCTGGCCCACTCCTCCATGCTCACATTGACCATATTCTAATTTCCTGTTCAGTTCTTGCTTTTCCCCTAAACTGGAGGAGAAAGAAATATATTTCATTAATATTTTATCCCCATTCCCCAAACAGGCCATTATAAGCGCACAGTATTTTCTCAGTGCTTGAAAGTCTGCCATCAGATACTCCTCATAATCATGGTGCTGGAGTAAAGTCACATGCGAGGCTGAACACATTCTGACCCTGTCGGGGAGGCAGGGTAAACTGACTTGTACATTAGTGACATGTGCAGGCTGGGCTGATTTTATGTCCACAACTTCATAACGCCTGGGCGCCCAGGTAGGCAAGAGAACGTTCTGGTTGCCGCCTTCATCAGACAGGAGCCATGTATTAACCCTTCAGCCAAAAACTTAGAACAATAAAGTGCGAGTATGCCGAGGAGAACTTGGATCTGCCGTTCCTTCAGCCTTTTATGATATAGACGCCTCACTTGGTGTAGACAATTCTCAGAAAGTAATGTATTTAAAGGCACAGGATCTGTTCACGACACAATATGGCCCCAATCTCAGAAGCCAACTCTCTGGCTTGTATAGAAACACTTCTGTTTCCCACTCCTGGTGGAAAAATTGACTGTATTAGACTTTGAGATCTTTAAAATAGAGACCTCCTAAGTGGTTTGCTAGAGTCATTCTGACAGCAGGCGATTTTCTCTTTGCAGTCTGACTTTACACGTAAACTTCAACTTCACTGAAATGGTCCTGAGCATGTTGGAGAGCACACAGAAAAGAGGGCAGTGAAGGGCTCCAGATGGCCGGGGGCAGCTTGAGGCATCTGTCGATCAAGGGCACTCCTAGGCACGGAAGGGTCGAGTCTTTGGCATTGGGACCAGTGAAAAACAAGCTTCACTGGCTCCCTGCCCTGTGTGGTCAGTGCCTGAGGACTGTGGGTCAATTCGTGTTTCACCACTTGCAGATGAGCTCTTCTTTCGGCTCAGAAAGTTAACAGCTGCATTTCCTCCTTCCCTGATGAAGCTTCCCCTAAATTCCTACATCAGAGTTAGGTTTTGCTCCAATGTTGGGTAAAAACCCTGGTTTTCCCTTAACAATGTCTGCCCTACTCTCCCATGCTCAGTAAAACAGTAAAATCCCTTTTCTGGTTTGCATCACTCCCTAGGTTATACACTCTACGGAGACAGGAAGTGTGGCCATTTTGCTTATTCTAAGAGCCTACCAAAGTGCCTGGTTCATATTAAGCTCTCAGTACGTGCTTGTTAATAAAGAATTGGATAAATGACTAAATCGCCCCCACTCTCTGCCCAGCCCTCAGAGGGAAATTTGTGGAATTCTGTCATGCCTAGTAAAACACTGTAAGGATTTTTTTTTAAAGGTGTGGGCCCCATTTATTAAATAAGATTATTTTGTTATTATATATAGGTAGGTGTCAGTCTCATAAAATAACAAACTTCAGCAAGACTGAAGCCCAAGGAAGGTCAGTCAAATCAGCCAAGGTCACCATCTGAATCAGATATTTAGCACAATACCTGTTTCCTTAAGTTACATTTTCTCTGGAGTTGTTTGATACTTCATTATCAACTTCCTTTAATGCAAGAGGCAGCTTGGTGGCAGTGGGTTTGTTGCTACCCAAACTCCGGTTTAATTCCTGCTTCACGATTTAAGAGCCGTGTGATCTCAGTTTCCCTCAGCTCGAAGTGGTGATAATGACTTCCCTGTGACAGGTTTGTTGTGAGAAGCAAATGAGCTCATATATGTTAGAATGTCAAGCACAGGACTGAGCACAGAATAGGCGTGACATATGTGTGAATTCCCTTCCCTGCATTGTAGCCCAGAGAACTAACCATCCCGTTGGAGATCATCTGAGCCCACCTTAACACTTTCATTTAGGAAAACACTGGAGGCCTCTGCCAGATGCCAAGCAGCTCCCTCGTGGAGATGTATGTGACAAGGCTATATTTAGCCCGCCCGTACACAGCAACTAAAATCTCATCCTCCCATTTCCTCATACTGCTCTTCAGATAGCTTCTTTAAATTCCCCCACTGTTAGCTGAGTTATTTTATATAGACATATCCAATTTTAAATATTCCTCTTCTTTGGCATGACTCATCCCTCCTGTGGCTGGTTTTATGGCTCTGGTTACTTCCCTAGGAGCCACTCACTGTCTTCCGATGGGCATTTTCTAGGTGCACCTCCTCGAATACCTCCTAGTCCTGATTTTTTTTTTCCTGACGATAAAAATAGTAATTCTATTGCTCTAGCTATTTCTCGGCTCCCTTGCCTTTTTGCCAGGGTACCTATCTGTTCACACATAATTTTAATGAGCTGCCCAATTCGATTACTAGAAGGCACTGGAGTGTTACAGGGGATCGACCATTCTTTCCAGAAACACTGTCAGGTTTCACGTCCTCCTGCGATTTACCAAGTGTCACTTAATTTTGCTTTATTTTTTTTTTTTTCACACCCTGGCTGACTCCTCATCACAGTCATTATCCACCCCTCTTGGTGATCTACTTAACACTTCATTACAAAATATGTTCAGCTCAGCTCCTTTCTCACTGACCCCCTGCTCTTCACTTGTCAACAAGACCCGTGTCCCCCTCTCCCTCGCAATCCTTCCAGGGGCTCAGGATCCGGCGGTCACGGGTTCTCCCTCACGGGCCACTCCTCAGCGGTGTCTGCTTTTTTAGCCTGCACGTCATCCACTTTGATTCCTTCCTTATTGTCCTTGTTCTCACTCTTCGATGTTGGGGCATACACACTGATGATAGTGAATGCTTTGAGGATAGGACCTCGAATATCTTCTTAAAACAAAAGCAAAAAATAGGAAAAGACAAGAGTTCCATTACGTGGGATGAGAGTCACTTTTTTTTCTTTTGAAAATTAAAAATCTGCTCAGTTATTAGAAACCTCATAGGAACGTTGCCCTCCCAGGGTTTGTGGGATGTGGGAGCTGGAGAGAAGAGCATTCTGGCTACAGGTGAGTGGGTGTGCCCGCATGGCTGTGGGGCCTGGGATGCGGGCTTTGGGGACCGAGCAGTGACAAGACAGACAAGCTCTCTACCCTCATGGAGCCCAGAGTCTCTCATGGTTTGTCTCCCTCTCTGATTTCTTCCCATTCAGTTTTCCCTCCCTTCCCCTGTTCCTTATGTTCCATGTATGAGTGAAACTATATGATAATTTTCTTTCTCTGCTTGACTTATTTCACTTAGCATAATCCCCTCCAGTTCCATCCATGTTGAAGCAAATGGTAGGTGCTCATCCTTTCTGATGGATGAGTAATATTCCATTGTATATATGAACCGCATCTTCTTTATCCATTCATCTGTTGAAGGATGTCTGGGCTCCTTCTACAATTTAGCTATTGTGGAGATTGCTAATAGCACCCATTTTTAAAAAAAAGATATTTATTTATTTATTTGAGAGTGCAAGCGAGAGTGGGGAGGGGGCAAGGGGTTGGGGGAGAATCCCAAGCAGACTCTGCACTGAGCTCAGAGCCTGACAGGGGGGCCTGACTTGGGACTCTAGGAGGGACTTGACACAGGGTTTGACAGAGGCTCAATCTCACGGCCCTGAAATCATGACCTGAGCTGAAACCAAGAGTCAGATGCTCAACCGTCAGAACCACCCAAGCACTCCAATAGCACCCATTTACTGAGCACTTACTGTGCGCCAGATAGTCTTCCAGGGGCTTGAGATACATCAGTAAACAATAAAAACCAAGTACCTGGCTTTTTGGTGCTTCCATTTTAGCAGGGAGATAGAGAGGCAATGAAAAATAAACTTAACAAACAGGGAGATTCTATTGTATGTTACAAGATTATAAAAGACACAGGGAAAAACAAAGCAAGATGAGCAGGGCTGGAGAGTAGCCATGGCGGGGGGGGCAGTTTGTGCTGTGTTAATCCACCCAGTGAGGGTGGTGGCCAGGTTTCCGTGTGCACCCAGGACTCTCCCTTGTCCCAGTCTCTCAAGCTGTCACATCGGAATGTAAGCGAATAGAACAGCATCTTTACAAAGATGACCTTGAATCAATATATTTATGAAAATGTAAATAATCCACAAACTCAAATACTTTATTATTTATAATTACCTTTATAATATGTATAATGTTATTTATAATATATCACACCTCACAGCAGAGAGAGACACACAAATTCTGTAATACTTGAAATGAGAACCATCGCTCGCTACTGCTTATTTGCCAAGCTGTCATACACATCCATGTGTCATCTTTCACGCTGTGGTGTAGACCAAGATTTTCTCTTTATGCTACTTAACATTTTTCAGCTCTTTTTTTTCCCTCCCCAAATAGAAAGGACTTAACCACAGGGGTCATGAAATTTCCCAGATCTCCGGCAACACCTAGCAGAGCACTTCACAAAGAGTCACCCATCGTTATTAATTAGCTGAAATTCATGAAGTCACAATGTAGGCGGGAGTTGGCAGCACATCTCAGTATCCAGAGAGCATGTGCGCAGGTGAGAGAAATTTCGGACAAGATGTGAGTTATGGTAGAGGTTGAGTGTCATTAAGCCTCATGGAGCCTTCATGAAGCTTGTTGTTGTGGTCTGCCTATAGTTCAAGTTTGCAAGGCTGGTATATTTGCCCAGACAGTTCCCCACCCCAGTCTTCACTAGCTAATGTCCTTGAATACAAACCGAGCGGTTCATACCGGAGTGCGTGCATGCAGGGAAGTACGTGAAGGTGGGGAATATTCTAAAGACAACTTTCTGTTGTAACGATCCAAGTCAAGTGTTTACTTAGATGTCATAAGGATACTTCTAGGTAGGGGGAGTTTCTGGTTAGTGTGAAGTCATTTTAGGCTTTAAAACCTTCTCCATTTCTGTTTTTCTGGTCCAGGATCTGAATTGTTGATTCATGACAAGAGCAGGGTCTGGTGTTATAATAGACATAAGTCCAATATGTTTCCAGGGTCCTATATTATCCAGTCACCCAAGGAGAGGTCTTGTGGTATCCTGGATTTTTGTAAGACCTAACTTGAAATGCCAGTCTTTTAGATGAACAATATAAGCCTGGGATGGATGATGGTGCAGGATGTGCAAAGAGATGAATTTAGGATAAGTTAAAAGCGCCCTTTCACATTATAGAGAAAAACAATAGTTTTGCTATTTCCACTTGATTGGCATTCCTAACAACTGCTCACATGTTAGCAGCTTTTGCCATTAGGTCTGAATGTCACAGCCATGGGAAAAAAAATCCATATTAAGGCCCCTTGTTGAGGCAGAGAGGGGCTCTTTGGACCACATCAATTAATGAGGAAGCTGAGTATTCACCTTCTCATATTTCTTACAACTGTCATGAGAAAGGGACACCCTGACTCTATTTTAATCATGTTGATATAAATGTTTGAATGCCAAGCAGATGTAACTCAGTGCAGGTATTCTGTAATATTTCTGATACTGTGGGGTTAAAAAGAGAGAGAGCGTCATGAAAATGATATTTTACATTCCCAGCACTCATTGTGGCACAAAAAAACCCAAGCACGAGACTGACTTTTCTTTCTCATGTCTCCTCCCCACCCCCAGCAGAAAGTGTCACTTACATCAGTTCCCAGAAACAAATAATATACCATGTAGGGGGCCCCTCTGATTGTGCTCAGCCCATGAACTGGTTAAAGAGATTCCGTTAAAGCTGAATAAAAATGGTACTGAACAGATTAAAAATGGAGGACAGAGTGGCCCCCAAGCCTTCCCGCCAGATACATAGCTTGCCACGTGTATCATCACGGAGGGTCAAAGATAAACTTCCTTTATGGAACCTGCATATTTAGCCTTTTTTTTTTTCCTGATACTGTGGGATCAGGATGGATACCACATATTTTTCAATTCTGAAAAATAAATCAACCCCGCATCACATCTGGTTAATGACAGGGTGCCTCGTGCTATACTTGGAGGGCTGTTTTGGTTGTTGAAATAAATAGACGCCCCCAAGAATTATATCATAAAAATAATTGACATAGCATGTCTCTGTGGGCCGCTCTCTCTGCTGCCACCCCCCCACCCCACCTACCCTTAATGGCCATTATCCATAGCAGGGCACTTGAGGTCACTAGTGTGGTCTTTGTGTACAGGACCCTACTATCCATCCTATGTCGCCCTCCAGATTGTGTGCTACGGCAAACGGATTAGAAAACCAGCTTATTCTTTGTATACAGGATATAGATTTGACCTTGCGTTGTCCTTCTGTGTCTTGTATGATCTCACAAACCCTCGACACAAGACTTTCAAGCAGCCTGGTAAAAAAATCTCCAACTGTGCTTTGGTTTTGAGTTTAAATCATAATATTCCAATCATTTGTTGGTTTTGCTATGAAGATGCCTGGGGCATCCAACTGCAGCTGGGAGGGCAGACTTGCCATTGTTAGTAATTAGAAGGAGCCTGGTAGTGATTCAAGGTAGCTCAGAATTCATATATTAAACACACACACACACACACACACACACACACACACACACACACACAGACACTGTGTGTTAGTGAGATGTAGTTTGCTGAATTCATTGTAGCTATGTGGCTGTCTTTTTAACCTTGCTGCCCTCCTCATTATACATGCAGTCAGTCACCAAAGGCCCTGCTTTCCTGCTGTGCTCCTGAAGCCTGATAAAATGCATCAAATATTAGATGAATCTTCTGGTCTTCCTCTCTGTTGGCCACTGTCTCTGAGATTTCAGCCATGTTGATGTAGCTATAAGTTGAAATAAATTCCTAACACCTAAAATGTGTGCTAGGGCTTCGTAGGCACAGAATAAATGCCTAATGAATTAATAAAGAAAGAAATGATTACACGAAAGGATATTGTTTATGGTATTTCAAAGACAGCAACTTTATTTTACCCAAGAAGTTAATCAATAGAGAATTGCCTAATCTTGTACACCCATGGAAAAGTTCTCGGGGGAGGCAAAATTCTATGGCTTCTTCTTGGTGTTGTCTTAGTTATCAAGACAGCAGCACGTGCATATGTAAAATACTTTCCCCCTACCAAAGGTCCCATTTCAGGGGTTATTTTCTTGTCTCTAAAGAAGGTATTAACACTCATTAACAACTGGACTCTCTGAAAATAGATAGAGATGCTATTTCAGGGGGGAAATCATTTTAGCGGTGTAACGGGAAAACATTGGCGGCATAGCAAATTAATGGAAGTCTCACATTAAACAGTATGATAAGGTCATTTGTGATCATCTCAGTTAGTAACTTCATTCCATAAATTTCAGAGTTTAAGATTAAGGTAGACAAGGTAGAATCATTGAAACATTCATGAGTTGTTTACATTTTGATTTGGATAACGTCTATATGTTTTATGAGCTCTTCCATTACAAATAAACCTCAATTCAACTTTCTTGATCTACTCTTTGATTTGCTAGCATCATTCATCTGGAATTCAAATTTAGCTGGAATGAACCAGATTTCCTTTTAATGTAAACATGCGCAGAACAGATAATTAATAAATTTCCTAATTAGACTTTACTACTATACCCATAAATTTGCTTTTGAGTATTCGTAGTATTATCAGCCTTATGAAGTCTTACTTGTTGGGTGAACAGTTGTAATCATAAACAGAAGTTGAAGCTAAAAATAAGGGCAATGAAAGTAGAAAGGTCATAAAGAAAAGTGAAAAGGGGGACCTGGGGAAAAATTTTTGAAGCCAAGCAAAACGATCAGATGTCATGTAGTTTGCAGTGATGCCAAGATCCAGTTCTCCCTGATGTTTCCTGGTGAGCAAGTCTGGCTTCAACTGGGCTCTGTCTCGAGCCTTATCAAGTGATTCTATCGGTATTTTCAGGAACACTCACAGGAAACGTTAATTGACAAATTTTGGGGAATCAACCACAGAGGTATTTTTATGTAAAAATATGCCCTGTTACTCAAGAAGAACAAATTTCTCTACATGTGCATAACAGCAAGTGTTTAGATACATCTACCAAAAAAATAATATTTTTTAAGAGTCCCAGCCTTCTTTATGATAAAATACTTCCATCTTCCTTTCTAAGAGGATAATAGTAAAAAGGCTCCCCCCACCTCGTGGTAGCAAGTTACAAATGTACACTGGAAATTTATAAGAAAGAATTTCTGAAAGCTGTAGAATCCCATTTATAACTTCACAGAAAAGTTTTTAAAAGCTCAACATTTGAATATTTTTGCATTAATTAGGAAGTGGGCTGTGTAGTGAGCTCTAAGGATGGATTATGAGTTTTGACCTAATGTCCTTTGACAAATGAAGAGAGTGTAATGATTTAAACCAAATTCTAAAGCCCTTATCCACAGTCTGTCTCTTTACTTGCCTCCTGGTCAATCTTGTCTACAATGTATAATTAAAGAGGGGTTCAGTTTCTTCCAAGGTGTGTGAAAGGAGCTGAGATTTAGGAAGGCTGCGGGCATGATCGGCTTATCTCAAGCCCTTTCTCTCCAGACAGGGAGGTGAGCATGTCTGGTTGTGATGGGATGAAACACGCATCTTTACCCTAAGTCTAATGTTCGCCCCGCACCTGAACGTAGTTTGCAGTCCTGTGTAGTGTCCCTGTTCCTTTTCTGGCAAACAGAGCTTTATTTTTGGTGACCGGGCTGACTCATGCCTCACATCCCAGAACTGTGGTTTTCCATGACAGTCAGCATTTCTGGCTTCTGATTGTGAGGCTGATTGTGATGACATTCCCCAAGCTTAACACTGGCCAGGAGAAAACCCTCCCGCGTCGGGGCAGTGTGACTTTGCTTTCCTCGCAGAGCTGGCCAAGCCACCCTTACAAGCAATAGAAAGTAGAAAACTTTAAAATACGGATTTTGCTCCAAACGAGGTCAGAACTTAGTTCCTAAGTTTGAGGATGAGAGCCACTTGCTACCACGTGCCTTCCCAGATTTCAGGCTGGGAGACCGGAAGTGTGAGAATAGGGACAATGTGGGTATTTGACAGCATTAGGGTACGGGGTCGCCTTGACTACTGTCTCCTGTGCCGTGTGGAAATTAAAGCACACTAGGAACCCCATAGGCTCCGTCCCAAGAGCGTCTCCCGTCCAGACAGATGAGGTCGTAACTGTGGGTTCTGGGCTCCAGCATAACTCAGGGAGTCCTAGTGGATGTTTGCCCATCGACTTGAGCCATCTGTGATACTGACCCATAAACGTGGGGGGCTTGCCTGTGGCTTAGGCGGATGATGTAATACTGCCCCCATTTCGCATTTGAGTTTTTATTAAATAAATGGTCATTCGAAGTAAAGTCACGAACCCATGAATATGTTAAAGGAAATCCTTGAACGGCCACAATAGATGTCATTATGCTGAGGGTGTATGGGGGTGCGGGGCCAAGGGGGGCAGTGGAGGAAGGTTACCCTGATTCACCTGACAGGTCGGGAACAGCACCTCCCCACGGCCTCTCCAGACCCCAAAGTTCTCCGCCTGAGACCGCAAGTGTCCGTTTACCTGCTACGCATGGCCGTGGCAGTAGCCTCAAGATGACATATGTGAGGACTTTTTGTCCTTTTTGTCTCACTCCTCCTCCTGGTGGGACAGCACAGGGGTTCCAGGCTCCGGGAGAGAGAGGAGAGAGTGGTCACAGAGTTGAGTCACACTGGGTCAGGAGAGACAAAACGCAATACACAGGCTGTGGACCGAGGTTTTAAACTGAGTTGAATTAGTTATTATTATTTTTTTTTAAGGGGGCTCCACCCCCAGCATGGGGCTTGAACTCATAGCCCCGAGATCAAGGGTCTCATGATCTACTGACTGAGCCAGCCAGGTGCCCCTACGCTGAGTGAAATTAGTTTGGACTTTGAAGCAACTGATAATAGTTGACAAACGACAGAATCTGATTGTGATGATGCTAAAGTACACGAAAAAGGACTTTTACAGAGCAGGTCTGAAAACAGCAGTTAGAGAGAGAAGAAAATATCACATTTCCATTCCACTAAGTAAACTTTGCAATTTAACCTCATGTTCCACACCTTTATCTGGGTTGTGTTGAATGAATGAATGAATGAATGGATGGATGAGTGAATTTGGACCCTGTCACTAACTGCAGAGTTAAATGCATCTTTTTCTACACTTAAAACAAAATCAAATCCTCAGTGAGCAGATGGGAGGGGCTTTTATTTTCCAGGAGACAGAGAACCTGGCCCGCACCCTTTAGCTCATGACGGTGCGAGGCTGTGGTCTCTCCCGCGGTGAACATCAGCCCCAGCAAATCTCAAATTGTCAGGAAAGCTAATCCACAGCGTTCACGTTTTTTTTTTTTTTTTTAATTTCACTTAAACTGTCAAACAAAAAAAATCTTCTTTTTCAGAAGCAAGCTATTTGATTTTTGAGAAAATTAACACTTTGATATTGGTGTTTTCACTTTTACTAAAATGTTTAAAAACCTACGTTCTAAAAAGAACAATTTCCCCAAAAGGGAGAGCAGGATTGCCAAGAATAAAATTTAAAAATTCCAATACTTGGTATTAGGATTGACAGGGCCTAAACTCCAAAAGGATTGAAACTTGACAATGTGAACTAAAATACGTCCACTTCCTCTATGTTATAATTTTTAAAAGTGTGATTCCAAGAAAAGCAACCGAAAGTGGGCATGTTGTGTGTTATTTCACGGCACGGGGTATTTGCTCGTATCAGAGTTTCATTGTTTGAAAGAGACTTTTTTTTTTTCTAATATGAATATGAAATATCTCCTGTGGGGTCAGAGGCATGCATAAAGATATATCACTTGCCTTTTAATGGGGCTTTCTGGTGACTCTACAGTTTTAAATTGTCCTATATGCATCGGATATTCCTTACTGAATGTTCTTGCTGTGTGCTCTACAAATATGGATGGAAATAATTATAGTGAGGATGGCTTCACGAGATGATGTCACTCCAGAGAAAACCTGCACTGCGGGGAGCATTTCCAGTAAAGCATGGCAGAAACTGCAGGGTAATCAAAGTGCAAATTCCAATTTATTTAAGCAATATTCTTCTTGCTCCTCCATTTCACAAAGCTGTCCTTTCTCATTAAATTTTTGAAAGAGAAAGAATGAATTTCACCAGCATAAATCTGAATGCTAGTTGACCTTTTTGAAAACTCTGCTTGGAACGCTGGCATCCACTGCCTTTTCACACATCTGGTGAGAAAAGGAAGAAATTGAGGCTTGTAAGGAGTAAGCTCAATATACGCAAGATTGAGGCCATCCGGCTAGGCTTTGATTTGAAGAGAAACGTGTGTGTATTGAGGGCAGTACATTTGTGGATGGCCCCGCGAAGGGCTTGGGCAAGATAGGAGTCTAAGGATTTCAGTGTCTTCTGCATAGGACTGCCCAGGGACGGGCTTTGGTCTGACCACACCTTTTGCTTTCTGACAAAACACACACACACGCACACAAACAAGTGAATAGGAATAGAATTGATAACATCAGTGGATTGGCGATGATTTGACAGAGTTAAGCTTTATTTCATAATTTATTGAGTTTATTGTTTCATGAGATTTTTTTTAAGATTTATTTATTTATTTGAGAGAGAGAGAAGGAGAGACAGCATGAATGGGGGGGAGGATCAGAGGGAGAGGGAGAAGCAGGCTCCCCACTGAGCAGGGAGCCCGATGCGGGACTCGAGCCCAGGACCCTGGGATCATGACCTGACTGAACCAAAGGCAGATGCTTAACCAACTGGGCCACGCAGGCACCCCTCATGAGATGTTTTTTAGGCATCAATGATGTATCAGTTGATAGTGTACTGGGGGGAGGGATTACAAAATCAAATAGAACACAGTTCTTGACCTTAACATGCTTATGATTAGGAGGGGCTTCTGATTAGTAGGCAGACAATTAAAAGGCAGCGTGGCCCATTCTGTGATGGAAGGAAGCCCTCACCCAGAGGCGTCTGACCAGGAAGCGTCCCAGAAATGGTGATATCTGATGTCTGATTTGAGTCTTTAATGACCAATAGATCAGGAAGGGGTGAAGTAAAAGGTTTGAAAGCAAAGGGACTAGACAAAAACACCCAACATAAGAAAAAGCCAGGATAAGGGTCACAAAGTCACTTCCCTTTGCCCTGGAGAGGGGAGCACATGAGAATGGGGAAGTCATCTAGTGGGAAAAAGAAACCAGGAGTTTGCCCATAGAGAGTCTTGTCTTCTATATTGTTTTGCAAATATATGGATTTCACTGGAAAAGTTAGGACAGAATTGCTTTCATCCCAGGCTGGAGGGGCCCTTGCTCCAGAGCCCATGCTCTAAGAGGCTTTCATTTAACAATCACATAAAAAGTTTTTAAAGAATACAAGACCACCTCTGGAGACTTGGGTTGTACAACCATGGGTGGCCCAGTTCAACACATAATCCTCAACGAACATTCAGGATCCAAGACAACATCACTGGTCCCTTGTCCACAGGCACCTGGGGCCTCGCACTTGAGGATCTGTGACTGTGCCCCTGCCACGTGGTAAAGGAACACTACTTCAGAAACGGGAAGAACTTGAGAGGGGGAAAATGGAAGTAATTTTCTTCTGTGAACTTAGGCTGAAACTTCTCAAAATTGTGTCTGCGCTAGATTCTTGCCTAACAAAGGATAGTTTCAAACAGGATGAAGAAAGCATCTGTTTCTTTCTCCTGATTTTCTAGTTTGTAGACAAAGAGGTGCATAGGCATTGGGCTGGTCTTCCAAACATTTGCACAAGGAGGCTAAGGGATATTTTACAGTGTTAAATATATATATTGCTTAAAAATTCTCTTTCCTTCTTTCTCTCTCTCTCTCTCTCTCTATGGAGACACACACACATAAACTCACATACACACAATAGATGCATAAAAATATACACATAGGAGCGTCCGGGTGGCTCAGTCGGTTAAGCATCCAACTCTTGATTTCTGCTCAGGTCATGATCTCAGGGTCATGGGATCGAGCCCTGCATCGGGATCTACACTGGGCATGGAGCCTGCTTAAGATTCTCTCTCTCCCTCTGCCCCCGCAATAAAAACACATTAAGTGTGAAAATCTTACATTGCTAAAATTCAAATGGCTCTATTAACATGAAAATATTAAATTCTTTAAAATTACATAAACATTTCAGCTTTATTTTAAAATATTTTATTTTTTTCTTTTTTAAAAAATATTTTAATTTAATATTTTGACACACATAATTTGTCATTTGCCTTTTCATTTTATAGATAATTCTGAATATTTTAGAAGATTGAAATTATGAAAATAATATTCATTTTTCACTTGTACATTTAACTTACATCTTGAATGAATGAAAATATATTAAACTTTTGTAATCTTGGAATATTTTTCATCTTTTAGATCATTATAGTCACTAGAACATAAATTATGTAAAAGTATTGATTAAAATAACATAATTAGTAATTTTGCTAAAATGAGCATTACAGAATACATAATAATCTATATTTTTTGTGTGTTTTTATTACTCATTCTAACATCATCAGACTCTAAACAGAACACTCAACCATGTACAATAATAATACAATTAGTTGTTTTACTATTTCCCCGACTTCCTTCATATAAAAAAACATAACTTTACATGTTGTGGTGCTATTTTGTCAACATAAAGGCATATGTTTCACAAGATATCTTCTGTTCATCAGTTTGTTAAACTGATTTATACCCTTGTACTCTATTTAGCTATATTTTTGTGAGATTCCACCTGAACTCTTGCCCTAAGCCCAGGTTATTGAAACATCTTAGGCAAAGGAGGAGCATGATCAACATCACACTTGAGAAAGCTCACTGGGCTGGAGACAATAAGACCAGTCGGGAGGCTGGTCTTCCTCTGGGTGGGTAATGTTTCCACCTCTAGCCTGAACTTCTGAGTCAACCTCATTCACTTCGTTCCTTAGCACATCAATGGGGAGGTGTGTTGAGCCCTGCCATTGTAGGTTTCCTGGCCAGCAAGTTCTTGGCTGCAGGCCTATCCATTTTCAGACCAGCCATTTTGACAGCTCAGCCACAAGGATGGATGGACCGAAGGTCTTCTGTGCTTAACTAAAAAGAAAGTGGAGAGTTTATAGGAGGCTGTCTTGGGTTTCAAAACCCAAGGCTCATGCAATAACCAATGCCAACCATTAACCACAGGGACTGTTCAGGCAAAATAATGTTTTGAAGCCCAAATGGCAAAGCCATTGGTGGGAAAGCCCTCCAGACTTGAGTGACAAAATAAATGAGACTCATTAGAGTATCTGAGACCTCTAGCTTGACCGCTGCCCCAGTGAATCTGCAAGGTTTCCCTGGATCCACTTAAGTTACAGCCTTCCATTCTGATCAACCATGGGCTCCTCAGGAGTCAGCCCTCCAGTGTCTTCAGTGACAAAGAGAGAGGAGCCAGGTGGGTTTGGGATACTACTTCAAATATTCTGCATTGGTTTATTTTATGGACAGAAAGGAATTATGAGAACAGAAACCAGAGTTCATTTTTTGTTTTTTTTTTCCTCCAAAGTACTTTTCATTCTGGCTTCAACCTAGACTTGAAGGGGAAGTCTCCTGCCTACTGTCAAACTGAAATAAGATGTAGACTGAATCCTAAGCAAGAGCTAGGGATTCTAATTAAAGTTTTTCTTGGACTTACACATTTAGAAAGATTTCTTCTCCGTTTTTATCTTAACAAAAAATACAGAAGTTAAATTTGATGGTGATGCCTCGGTGACATCAAGTTTCTAAAATGGGAAGCAGATTTTGTTTAGAAAATACACTCAGTAATCTTAGAATGCTTTTGTGTTTTATCGTTATTGATGGGAGAATATATCTTGATGGGAATATTGAAGGTTAGTCAGGACTGAATCTAGTCAGAGATGAAATTGATTAGTCCTGATAAAGTTTATACATATAAATGTATAATTTATGTATATATGCATAATTACATATATGATAAAACAGATAGTAGTATTTTAATAAACAGTATAATCTCTGTTTTCAATTTGTGTAGAATTTATGAATTTCTCCTCACATCAGTAGGACTTCTGAAATGGACTTCTGTGATTAAAACTAGATTTAAAATAATTTTAAGATCTATTACTGTGACTTACTCTTATTAGCAGTCTAACTTGCCCTGGTGCATTTTATTCTATTTTATGCATGACATCTATCCATTTCCCCCAGGAGCTGCATGTGGCAGCATCATCAACCCCAAAGACAACTTTATCCAAGATTAGCATCTTCAGTAAGAGTGTCAGAAGCATGTAGATGAGGAAAATGTAATCATAATCACTCACCACGAATTTCCTGGGACAAAATCATACTGAAACAGCAACAACAAAAGGTGAACTCGGTTAAAATGATTGATGGCCACTTCGCCTTTTGCTGAATTTTATTCAAAATAGCACAGATCATATTTGAGGGTGTTCTCATCGAACAGTTGATTACTGTTCAGGTTTTGTCTGGGATCTGCTACTTACTCCCCGTGAGACCTTAGTCAAGTTAACTTTTCCATCCCTCGGTGTACTCATCTGTAAAATGGGAAGAGTAACGGTACTTGTTGGGATGTAATATAAGGGAAATAATACATGTTGTACGGATGAAATGACATGGTACGAGGGACTTTCAGCACAGAGCCTGGGACATAATCAGTTCACAATGTATGTTAGCTGTTATTATAGGACCTGCAAACCATATTTTACTAATACTTGAAAAGCTGTGCTTTTCTCTTTACTTGTCCATGGTAATTAACCACATTGGCTATTTGTTTTGAGCCACCATGAGGATGAAATATAAAGATAAACCAGTCATCCCTCATATTATAATTGTAAAGAATCATCTTTAATGAACTTCAATTATAAACCCTAAGGCAAGAATATTCTTTATGAGGCCAAAGATAAAGAGAGCCAAAGCCACAAAGAATTGCACCCTGCTTAAAAATTCTCCCACAAGGCCCAGGACAAAATCGATCAGTATCAAGTAACAATTCTATCATTTTGGCCACCTGGATCATGTCTGACTGAGATAGAAGAAAACAGTCGTTATTTTACTAAATGAGGTCTTTTTTTTTTTAAAGTAATCTCTACGTGGAACCTGGGGCTCAAATTCATGACCCTGAGATCAAGAGTCACATGCTCTTCTGACTGAGCCAGCCAGGCGCCCCATGAAATGAGTTTTTAATGCATTCATCCCAGTCTTTCGTTGGGCATGTTTAGACTCAGTAGAGAGCTCAATCTGATGCACAAGAAATCAGGAGTTAGTGGACAGCAGAATAGGACCACTCTGCAAGTTGCCTGAAGACAGTAAAGACATATGGCCCCTTTTGAGAGTCTACTGCAGGAAGTACATGTAGGCACAAGCCACAGACTGGAAAACTCACAGGTTATCACTTTGGAATATTTATTTTGTCTACTTCTAAAATATTTAGTCTGGAACATTTAAGCAGATACTTTCATGGTGTACATGCTTGTCCAAATTTACAGCAGCTGACACTGCATGGAGCTTTGGGGACTCAGGTTCATGGGTAGCTGATTGTTTAGAAAGCTCGTATGTGAAAAGCCAGATCTTTCTGTGAACATAGATAAAAAGTGGATCAAGCCAAGTGTATGGAAAATGAGATAATGGGAGATTCAAAGAGTATTCTCATGGGGGCCAGTTTCTCTGATGTCCAACCCAACTACATATTAATGAAGGATGGAAAACTCTCGCAGCTGATAAGCAGGCTGTCTCCTGGCAATTATCACAGCGCCTGTTGCAGAATAGGTACTTTATTTGGACTTTATCCATTCCTTGACTTGCTCTCTGTGAGGAAGCACAGCCTCAAATAATTGCAGGTCTATTAGCACATCAATTACCTAAAGACCTTGATTTTAGCAAGGAGTGGATTTTAATCAATCACTGCAAATGTTATCGAGAGATTAGTTGTCCCAGAGAATAAAATTAACTACAATTAGAAGGTAATAACTTGCAAGTGCCACTAGCATATATTTTCTGCTCCCTTTAGAATTAATCCAGTTTGCTGCTACCTTGTATAGAAAAAAATATGTTTAGACTTTTGCAATAATAACTGGAATTCATGTTACCTTTTAACTTCTTTCCTTGAAAGGATGCAACTAAACTAATAAATAAAGAACTCACACTTGAATGTATCAGAGGTCTTACCAGACAAGTCAATTTGAGATAATTAATAGAAACTGACGAGTTTGTTAAGGAAGGATCTCATTTCAATCCTCAAGTTCAGTCCAGTGTTCTCAAAGCATCGGATAGAAGAGGGAATGATGAGGGGTGAAAAGAGAAAAAGCATTAGTCAGTTGAGATAACAAGTGATAACATGGCAGATCTCGGAACATGTGACCATTCTCTTAGTCACCCGGAAATACCTGGTGAGGGAACTTATTAAAATAAGACAACCACTTTATTCATGCTGAATGGGGGACTATCTATTACAGTGTCTGTAAGAATGTACTTTAAAATACTTTGGCACACACTGCACAACATTACATATGTGCTACTTAGTTCAAGCTTCACCTCTGGGGCCATTCCGTTTCTATAAGCAGGAATCTAGACTCTAGGGATGGCACCTAACATTATATGAAAAAGGCTCATTCTGAAGATGGCTACTAAAAGCCCTTTAACTATCTATAGCTCAATCAACTCCTGAGGGTTTTCTAATCAGCATAATGAAGGTCAGAAGACATGGGTTTGCTCAGTGAAATTAGTGGCTTGTTATTTAGCATGATCGCAGGTAGAACCGTACTCTGTACTCTGATTAGGTAAAATGAAAATTGTTCTAGGGGTGTGACGTGGCTAAAATATTTTAGTGATGTTGCACATACTTGCATGGATAGAATGTGGGGATTCAGGAAGGCCCAAAGCCAGTGTTCTTAGAAATGGCTCCTGATGCTTAATCCCTTGTGGCTCTCTCTGACTGGTCCTTGATTGCCTGATGCTGACCACTAAGTCACATTTTCATGCCTCCCGAATATGGTGGCATCTACCCAGCGTGGGAGTTTCATGCAGGGTGGTGGCGAGGGCATCTACAAAGGCAGAAAGGTGAGATTTTTGTCAAACTTACAGAATAGGTAATATTAACTATTTGGGGTTTGACTGCAGAAGTGTTTGTTTAATATATTCTATATTTACTACCACAGAATGTAGCCTAACTTACTTTTATTATAATCTGGTAGTAAGGTTGTGTAACTAACTACCACTCACCTCAAACTATTCAGTGATTATTACTTTTCTTCCCCCAAAGTAATTTAAGAGTTGTTCCTGTCCAGATTGGCTTAGGCCACCTTGTACCAGGGCATCAGATTATTGCTATTTTGGAATGAAGTGGTGTACTACTTTTGTTGTAAAGTACACTTAATTTATGATCTTCCTAGTGTTGTAGGAGGATCTCAATACTAACCCTAAAGCAGGAATTCTTCACCTAAATTTTAGGGGTCCCTAACCTAGATGGGGAAAATTATATTTTTAATTGCAGTGACTGCTAACAGAATTTAGTATTTCTTTCATTTTTGAAGGTAGATAAATCACATTTTAGTAGCACATGTAACTTTGTTACCGATCGGAATCACAGATATTTTTCATATCATTTTATGGTGGTTGTAGATAGTGCTAAATATCATGGAAGATCATTAGCACTTAAAAATTATGGTAGTTATTGGACTAACTGCTAGACCTTTTATTTAATGGATCAGTAAAAAAAATTGTAGGAATTAGTATATCACATACACATTTTCTTAATATTTTGAAACCTTATTTCCATATAATTGGCTTTCATTTTAATCTTATGTATTTTATACTCCTCAAAAAACATTTTTTTGAGGAAAGGCCTTGTTTTGTGAGGAGGGTGTTCACAGGAATCGCCGGACTGTGAAAGGGTTTCATGGCACCAAAAAGGTTAGAACCCCCTGTCCTAGGAGGTTCCCTCAATGCCAGGCCTATTGCCAAAATCAAACCTAGCTGCCTGAACTCTCTCTTTTTTATGTGACATCATAGAAGGAAGTGAATGGGGTGTGCGTGTGAGTAAGGGCAGGCTAAGTGCAGCAGGAACAGGAGAAGAAGGGAATAGAGTCAGAATAGAGTTGTTGGTATGCTTTCCTGAAAATCTCTTTTCCAGTTTCTATGGTGGAGAAAGAGAATGTCAGGGAGAACCATATACTAGGACTCTTAGCCTAAACCATCTCCTGCCTTGACATCTCTTCCTGTGGGCAAAGAGTCTCATGAACTAAAATAGGTGCTCGATGGGGCACCTGGGTGGCTCAGCTGGTTAATTAAGCTTTCTGAGCCCAGCGCCAGATTCTCAGGACCCTTGTGCGCACTCTCTCATCTCAGGGTCTTCACATTAGTGATTCCCTCCACCTCTCCTTGCTCCTCTCCCTGATGCTCATATCAATGGCTTTTTAATTTTTTAATGTCAGTCGGTTCTCAGGCCGTTCACACCTGTTGGATCACTTGGCGGCACTTCATCCTCCTCCAGTGCTCTGCTTTGGGCTGATGCTCTTTGATTCTGCTTGTTTAATTAGTAGTTCACATTTACGTGGAGGTTCCCATGTGTCACTCATCATCTAAGTCCTTCCCATGTTTCAACTGTATCATCTTCTCGGGTGATCTCTTGCACTCCCCGAGTTTCCATAAACATCCACACGCCTGGTCGCAAAGGTGGGGACTGTGTCTTCTCTTCTTCATAACTGTATCTGTAGACTTAGCATAAAGTGTTGCAAAGAGGAAGGGCTCCGGATTTGTTGAATAAATGAGTGGTGCCTCTTAACTTTCCCCTGGATTTTATAGCCATTAAGTGCCACAAGATGGTAATACAAGGATCTCAAAATTGTGTTAAAAGATACAATTTCTCACCTTCCCCCCAAATGACTTTTCCCTCCTGGGCTCTGTACATCAGCAAATGTTAACAGATCCTATTCCATTGCCCAAGCCAGAACCATCTCAACGGCGACCATGAGCACATTTGTCCTCTGCCAGTCGCTAGTCTAAACCCTCCAAGGTCCTGTATGAGTTAGAGCTTATTTCACTAGTTTCATTTCTCTCAACTGTGTCCATACTCCTGCACCGCTCCCCATGTCCCCTGACATCACCGTAATACACCCCTGTTCACATTTAAGGTGGCATGCGTGCTGACCCCTCAGAGTGCAACATTGTTCTCTCACTCCCATTTCATTCCGCCTGCACCACCGTTGCTGCCCCTGACCCACCCGGGCCCTGACGACAACCTCTCACAAGCCTCTCCTTGATAACTCTCATCCCTTGTTGAGACTCAGTTCCTCTGGGAAATGAGCTTTCTCTCTTGGTTCCTGTGGCCTGCTGCAACATGGTTCTGATTCAGGATGCCTGGAGCAGAGTCCTGAGAATGTGTATTTTTTAAAAGCTCTCCAGGTGGTATTGATGCAGCTAAATCATGAATCATCCTGGCACCCTGTATTGTAGGTGGACATTTGTTTGCCCGTATTCTTTACCAAACCGTGCGCACAGTGAGGCAGGGAACATATCTTGCTCATTTTCTAAGAAGCGCACAATGTAGTAATAAGAGGCCCTCAATCATTTTTTTTTCAAATTAATAAATGCATACACATTGTGACTTTTCTTTGAGTATCCGGGGCTCTGTAAGTGTCGGGTTGGTGTATGGGAGCATCTGGTAAGTGAAATGTAGCTAAGTCATTTTGGTAATCATACCGCACACCAGCCTATCATAATATTATTCAAATTTTTCCCATAGCTTTGATATCATACCCAGGATTATACATGAGACATTTATGAGAGCTTAAATCCTGAGTGCTAATGGTTTCTGATTTTCTTTATACAGAAATGAAAAAACGATTGCTAAAAGTGAAAGCCAATATTAGGCTCCTTGACAGATTCTGGATCCTTGACCAATATTTGCCGAGAGCTTCTTTTGAGAATAACGTTGTAAGTATGTGTTAAGAATAAATTGTTAAGTATAAATGCCATTACCAAAGTCCAGGTAAATGTCAAGATAAAGGTAAGTTGCAGTGAATTAGATAGAAGTTTACATACATATGTACACACACACACACACACACACACACACTTTAAGTGAGGGTGCTATTATTGCCTGTGAATGTTAACTAACATTTTTCCAAGTGTTATGCTGAAACTAATTTGAAGGTTTATCAATTGAAATAGAAATGAAATGTTTTCTCCCTTAAAGAATTTTTTTTTGTTGGTAGCCCCTTGCCTTCTACTGTAAGTTTCCACTAATCATCACAGTGCTGTATGTTTCACTATCACCCTTCTCTCTTTGCCCCTGTACAAATCATAAAAAATGTCTTAAGATATGTTTGGAAAATCAATACTGGTCTTCCTGTTTTTAAAAAGACATCGTTAAATATGACTACCTGGGGGTGTTCGTAATACTTCGAAAACCAGGTAGGAGACAAAGAATTGCTCAGATAACTGACATGACTTTCTACTTTGGTTTTGTCAGGAGGAAATCTGCGTGTTGACACCTCTGTCTTCAAATTACGTAGGGTAGTTGATTTCTTCATTAAAACTACATCTGTGTCTGATTATTAGTGTAATGTGCAATCATTGTAGCACACTTTGATAATTTTTAAGAAGTATAAAAAGCAACCCTTAATGCCATGGGTGCGGATGGTCGCGGTGACTATTTGGTATCTATTTAGAGGAATGGTGATAGACTTCTCCTCCAGTGATATGCTCTGTTAACGGGTGGAATCAACTTGGATTACTGTTTTGAGAAAAATAGAAGCTGCCTCTGTGCCCAAATGTAAAAATAATAGTGATTGATTAACAAAGACTAACATGGGCACTGGAGGGAAAGTGTAGAAGGCATGCCACACCTTTGCGATCCTTGATTTTGAACGAAATACCCACGTGGACAAGGATGTGTAGAATTAATTTTTTTTCCATCATGGATAAGGCTAATAATTCTTGAGGAAATTAAATAGAGAGTGAAGGTGGACAAGAGTTGTATGCAATCCGTGCCACTCCTTATTTTATATGTGGAGAATTAAGTACATTTCATCTAATTTGTAGTGTTAAAGGTTGTGCCTTAATTCAGTATGCCTTTTGCCATGGGCATGAGCTTTTTTATTAAGTGCATCCTCTCTTTAAAAAGAAGTATTCCCAACTACAGGCTAGTAAGCAGACAGTGTTCACCTCTTAATGACCACCTTTCAAAATTGGCTTACCATTCTTTGTGTACCATTTTGCCCAGAAAAGAGCAAGAATGAAGGGTGGAATGGAGGAGGGGGAGAAAAGAAGGAGGAAGAAGGGAAGGAAGGAAAGAAGGAAGGAAGGAAGGAAGTGACACAGTAAAGAAGGAAGAGAAAAAGAAAATAGGGACATGAAAAGGGAGAGGAGAACACACAGATTTGGAGATTAGTTGCACCAGCAAATCCCGAGAGAAAAGGAAAATGAATCCTTAAAAGGGCAGTGGAAAAGCCCAGACCCTCCCGGACAGCCTTCTCTGGGGATGCTGACCGGGCCCTGCCCGACTGCAGTGGATAGGCTCTCCTGCCATTAAGCTCAGGGAGTGGCTGAGGGTACCAGCGCTCACTCATCCCCACCCCCTGTGCTGTGAGCTGTGCGAGTAGCCCAGGCAGATGTCCGCAGATGGATAACTGGTGTCCTGGAGATGAGGGCAGCTTCTGTGGTGGGCAGGGACCTGGTGAGCTGCGTTTATGTGAACAGAGCCAGAGGAAAGTCAGCGCAGGGAAGTGGCAGGAAGGGAAGAGCTGTGGGAACCCGAATGAGGGACATTCTCCGTGCCCCCCCCAACCCGTCACAGAGCAAAGGAAGACAGATGCGGGTCAGTGGCTTGCTTCACTAATGAGTTTCGGTAGAGCTGAGAATCCTTCAGGCGAAATAACCAATTGTTGATGGAAAGAGGAGAAAAAAACGTGAAAAGGCATTTGTGCTGGAGTTTTGGACTTTGGCGGATACGCTGGAGGGGAAATTTTGTTCAAAACCTGTGGCTTTATTGAGATATTACATGTACTCTGCCTTGTACGTGTATAAGGAAGTATGTTAATTTTCACCCAGATAGGAGAACCAATGGCTTCAGCAGAAAGAGATAGCGGTTCCTCCTTTGGAAGGACTGTGGACAGAACTCTGTACCAGCCTGTGCGCTCACCTCCTCCTCCTCGGCCCCATGGAAGGGCTCCATCCCTGACTCTGGAGAGGGAGCAAACTGAGAAGGAGCCGATACCCAAATTCAAGGGAGCTCAGTAGTCCGTTGAGACCACTGTAACAAAATGCCGCAGACCGGGTGGCTTGTGAGCAACAGAGATTTATTTCTCGCAGATCTGGAGGCTGGCAGAGTCCGAGATCAGAGTGGCAGCCGGGTGGCCTGCGGACCCTCTCCTGGTGGCCGACCTCCCCTCTCCTCACATGGTGGGAGGGGCCAGGGAGCTGCCTCGTGCCTCTTATAGAAAGAGCACCAATCCTGTTCCTGAGGGTTGCACCTTCACGACCTAAGCACCTCCCACCTACTAATAGCGTCCCCTTCCGGGGGTTAAGATATCAGCATATCCATTTTAGGGGAACCCAACATTCAGAACACAGCAGCCTCCAAAAGGAATGCTTTGAAGCATCAAGGATTACAGTGTTTGCTGAATTTTCGTAAATTCCTCTTTATTCTGCCTTCTCCTCTCTTTGATAGCAAATAATAAAAATAGAAAATATGCATTAATACTTTTGAACGGCAGCAGTATGAATAAGGTGGAAATATCTCAGGGTGAGGTTAGCTGTTCAATATTTGCTCTGATTTTTACTAACTAATTCATATATAGTTGTTATAGTGATTAGAGTAGAGTATGTAAATTCTCTGGTACTCAGAGGACTTACAATAAATGTTAGCTCTCATCTCCTATTTACTTGAAAAGTTTCACCTTAATTTATTGGCTGATATGTACTAAGGCAAATCTTCACCAGTTGACTGTTTTAAGAGTTACATAAAATTGTTTTTTTTACAAATTATTCTAATGAAATATCTTAGATGACTATATTGTACCCTTGATCTTCTATAGTAAAATAATCACCATAATGATGACAAACATATGCCATAGGAATTTTTAACCACCATGTACTATTTTTGGAATCAAGTTCTGTAAGTAAGGGCAGGGGCGCCTGGGTGGCTCAGTCGTTGAGCGTCTGCCTTTGGCTCGGGTCATGATCCCAGCGTCCTGGGATCGAGCCCCGCATCGGGCTCCCTGCTCGGCGGGAAGCCTGCTTCTCCCTCTCCCACTCCCCCGGCTTGTGTTCCCTCTCTCGCTGTGTCTCTCTCTGTCAAATAAATAAATAAAATCTTAAAAAAAAAAAAGAATCATAATGTAAGTAAGGGCTGGCATAGCCAGGCAGGAAGGAGACGGCACATGCAGACGAGAAGAAATGAATGTGCTTACTTGACCAGAGGTAGGGCCAGGTTGAGAGAGCTGGAGAGACCCCAAGCTGCAGGAGAGGGCAGCCAGATGGAGCTCTGCCTTTCTTGGAGAAAGACACCTGCTGCTAGCCAGTGGGCCGGCAGGGACAACCTCAGGACACACGCATCCTGACCTCACTCTGCGCCTGCCCTCTCTCCCAGAGCCTCCCATTGGCTGAACTCAGGGAGAAGCCAGAGTGAATCTGAGAAAGGGAACAAAGGTTATCCCACTCTGTGTGTGTGTGGCTCATTCCAAGATCTCCTTTGAATTCTGCAACCGTCCCCGGCCGAAGGTTAAGTGCTCAAACCTGATTAGTTAGGTTTGGAAGACAAAGAACTTAGGCAGTTAACTCTATCCAGGCGGAAGGGCAGAGCAAGGATTCATCCCATCATTTTCAACTTCTCATTTGTGGGGAAATGATTTAACAAGCCCGAAATTCCGTCTCTGTTCTTTGGAGGGAAAGAAAGATGGCTCTAAACTGAGATCAGATGTGAGTGGGTTAAAATTTCCATCTGCTTCTTGCGAAGGGCTGACATAAATTCCCCGGCGAACAGGCCATCTATTATTTACCTCGCTTCGTCCAGTGCTGATGGCACTGAAAGTGTCACCACGGGGGACCCCAGGTTGGCCTTTTCACTAATAACTTTTTTGGGGAGGGATCTGTTTTGCTCAGAGAGGAGGACAGTATGTTCCACCAGATGAAAGCTTTCAGATGTTAATGAAATTGGATTCATCCCTGACCCATTTCCTTGTGCTTGGTGATTCACCTGAGGGTGAACTCAAGGGAGAGCCAAGTGGGAGATAATGTCCTGAGCATGCCTCTCCCATTTGTTTTCCTGGGCAAGCTAAGCAACTGGGGATTTCAGGATAACAAAGATGGTGAGTAGCAGTTCATAGTTGCAAATGTACTCAGAGCAGATAGGCAATCTGTAATTAGCCAGCTGACAACCTGGTCAGTGTGTTTTATTTGCAGAGATCTGGGTTAATACAGAAAACAAGCTCTCGAGTTTGGGGAGGACTAGAGATGATAATCTCCACCCAACCTAGAAAGCATACCCAAGAAGCTCCCATGTTCCTTCAGCCAGAAGTATGTGGAGCGGTGGAGGAGGTGAGCCGTAAACGCTGCTACGAATTTCGAATTTAGGCCATCGAGGGAATTTTGTTTTTTATATCATGTATCGACAATGTTAAGTTATATGCTATCTCTTTATCATTAAATTTCTCTTTAGACACCCCTTAGATAAGACTGTCCTTTATTTCAGATATTCCTTAGATCTCCATGAAAGCAGGGGTGCTGTTAGCAACCATAAAATTCTAAGAAATCAACTGCATGCAAAATGTAAAGAAGTCACTGAGCTGGGTGTTACTATGAGGCATTTTAGAGAATGTTTTATCCATTGGAAAGGAAGTGTGCTCGTGCTTAAAAGGTATTTCACTTCCAAATTTCCTCAATATGGAAGTATGTTTCTACACAACGTGCCAGGATACTCTTTTCAAGGCATCGACATTATGTTTGTTTTGCCTAAAGCCCTGCAAATGTTTTCTCATTTTGCTTAAAACCCAAGCCCCTCCTTATGGGTTTGGAGGCCTAACAAGATCTGGCCCCTGCCTGCCTCTCTTACCTCATTTGCTCCCACCCTTCCTTGCAATGAACTCTAGCCATGCTGAGCCCCTTGCTATTCCTCAAATGTGCCAACCTTGTTCTTGCCTCGGGGTCTTTGTACTTTCTCTCCCCTTTCCCTGGACAGCTCTTCTTGGCCCCCCTCCATGAGAACATCCAGATGTGTGTGCAATCCCCGTCAGCCTTTATCCCTAATCTGGATTTGTATTTTCTTCAGCGCACACACCATTAGGTGAAATTTTCTTATTTGTCTGCAGACATATGGTCTGTGTGTCTGTCTGCCCTGCAGAATGTAATCACCTTGAGGGCAAAGACTTTTCCAATGACAGCTTGGTCTCTAGCATATGAGGCAACAGTTGGCCACAGAAGAAGGCGTTTCTCGACAAATAGCTCCTGAAGAAATGAGAGCAGCCTCCTGAGCGAAGCCCTGCATCCTGAATCCTCCTCTGGTTTTATCTGTGGCCTCAAAATAAACATGACTTGGATTAAGTTTTAATGTCTTTAAACTTGAGTTTACCACTTATGAAATCAGATAATGTCAATTCCTGACTTTCTCTGAGAGTCACACTATTCCTAAGTGGTTTGGAATTCTTCATGCAAACTGCTTTATATGTCAAAATTGTGTCTGTAGCCATAGGAGAGCTGTTAGATGAACCTGATAAAATGTTTGGGTGTTTGACCTCAATGAGATACCACCTCACACCAGTCAGAATGGCTAAAATTAACAAGTCAGGAAATGACAGATGTTGGCGGGGATGCAGAGAAAGGGGAACCCTCCTACACTGTTGGTGGGAATGCAAGCTGGTGCAGCCACTCTGGAAAACAGTATGGAGGTTCCTCAAAAAGTTGAAAATAGAGCTACCATATGATCCAGCAATTGCACT